>NW_017731465.1:906872-913277 GCF_001890085.2 Hipposideros armiger | reverse complement strand
GGGAGTGGAGTCAAGGGAATTGTAATAGATATGTATGATATTGGGGGAGGAAGTGGGGTGGCAAATTGGGGGAGGGAGGTTGTCACCTCGAGGGGTAAAAAGTATAACTACTGCTCTGTGTTGTACAGCTGAAACTAATTTTTAAAAATGTGTATTTCACAATAAAAAAATTTTTTTTGCTATAAAAAAAAAGATCAGGGTCTAAAAGTTCTTAACAAATAAAAGATGGACAAAATCTAACACTATATACTTTGGTTGGAATAATTGTGAGGTCCTCCCTTGGGACCAAACTACCACCTGCTTAGATTTGATTTGAGGGATACGTGACTTAGCAACAGGCAGAGCTTTACTTGGCTGCGAATCAGTGGTTTAATATGGTTACAAGAAGGAGAAGGAAAAGGAGGAAGAGGAAAAGGAGAAGGAAAGAGTGGGAGGGAGAAAGAGAAGGAGGGAGAGGGAACATGAAGGAGTGGGGAGAGGAGGGGTGGAGAGGGAAGGGAGAGAGAAAGGGAAAAGAAATAAAAATAGGGCTAGCCAAATGGCACGCTGGTTAAGAGCTGTCTTGGGACACCAGCTCTGAGCACCAGGGCACCGGTTCAGATCCCACATGAGGGCCAGTGATGCTGCCCTCTACAGCTAAGATGGTGAACAACAGCTCGACCTGGAGCTGGGCTGCCGTGAGTCACCGGAGATGGTGTAGGCTGCAGCCCCTGCTGCAGTGGGCTGCCATAAGCAACCGTGAGTGGCCAGCAGCCAGTGTGAGCTGCTGTGAGCCACCCTGAGGGGCTGATCAATGGCCGACGAGCGACTACCTCACTCGGGAAGAGCGCAATGATAATACCAACATGGGCCAGTGAAGCAACATCCTCCCCAACTAGACTGAAGAACAAAAGGACACAACTTGTCTGTTCCCCTTCCCCGATTCCCCAGCGCTGTTCCTCTCCCCCGATTCCCCAATAAAATCTTAAAAAAAAGAAGAAGAAATACAAATAATTTAGGCTGCATTAATAAATTAGGACTGCATAGAATAATGGAGGGCATAATCTGACTCATTCGAGATGTTCAGATTACCATGTCCAGTTCTGAGTCAACATTCTTAAGAAAGATATGAATGGAAAGATTACAAAACTTTCAATATTAAGCAGCCTGCATGGGAAGGGGACTTAAAACCATCTCATAGGAGAAAAGGCTGAAAGAAGTGAGGAACTCTTAGCCTCACAGTTGTTATATTTGATTGCTATATCAGACTGGTATAAAAAAATAATTATTTTAATTATTCAGCATTTACTATTTGCTAGCAAGGTATTAAACATTTTATATTAATTAATGCTAGTCACAACTGCAAGAAGTTGTTTCTAGTTACGGATTAGAAAATTGAGGCTGAAAGAGATTAAGTAACATGTCCAAGGCAATAAAAGCTGTCAGGTGATAATGCGTGACTTTGAACTCAGGTCTGTCTTTTGTCAGTGCCTGCCCACTTATCCTCTACAGCAGATGTCCTGCACCAGAAGGAAGCAAACTTATGTATGTGTGTGTATGTTTACATATGTGATGATCAATTATGTAAAATAACAGGAATCAAAACTATTTACAGTAAAATGTCTAGAAATAGATATATCAACATTTGAAGAGTGGTTATCTTGGGTACTGGAAATATGGTGATTTTCTCCTTTTTCCTACTTCTTTTAATTTTCCAAATCTTCTTTCCTAAGCCTATCCTAATTTCATAAAAGTCTCACCTATAGTTTTTGAATTAAAAAGTTATGTGGAAAAGGGATTAGGTTTAATTCCAAATGACCCAAAGAAGCTAAATTAAGATGCTGCAAGGCATAATGAGGCATTTCAGTTTAAAAACAGAATCACTTGTATGTTGTCAGAACTTTTAAAATATGCAGTATTTTGACAGAAGAAAAGTAAGCTTCCTGTTTCTGGTGATGCTAACAAAGATTGGAATCACTAAAACTTTATTGTTATATGCGGTCAAAATTACAATCTGAAGCACCACGATGTTAGAAAAGCCAGGAAGAAATAAACCAAGGACTAGAGTTAGCTGGCTAGTATATCACTTCATACCGAGCCCTTTCAGACTGCTGAAGAGGCCCTCTTTTGGAATTACTTTTAGTAAAATATTTGTGTAATGAGTACATGAATGTATACATTTAGAACAGGAAAAGTAGACCATGGATAATACTTAGTTTTTGTAACAGCCTTTTTACAAAGTATCATGGATAGTAAAGACTGTACTGAAAGAGGTTGTGCTCATTTGTTTACTCAAATTTCAGGGTACAACTGGCTGTTGACATCTGGGTACAGAAGAAGTGGTCCCCCCAGGAAGTATCATTTGGGCATGACCTCTACTCATACACTCTGCCTCTCTGCCCCTATCCCAGGTTCCTCTAAGTATCCCATATATTTTTTTAAACTGGGATTTCTATTAACTAAACTGAATGCTCCACAAAACCAGGAATCCTGCCATGTTCTAATCTTCCTATATTATGTAATACTTGATACAATAGACAAAAAATAAATATTTATTGAATTAATTAGTTAGGCAGATACATTCAGCAAGTTTTTCTTTTGTTATCTAAGCATGGTTGGAAAGAGTGCCTTTGGTTTCAAGTATAGACTAACAATAGAGATTATGCTATTTTTTTTTCTAGAGTTATGTTTCCTATCTATGAGTAGATATAAAGATTCACTGCCTCAGCCTTGAAGATATTTTTAATTTGAAGTAACAAAAGCAGTATGATTTTTCTTTCCAGGGTATAAGTTTATCAATTTTTGCCAAATGATAAGTACAGACATTGAGTTTATAATACGAAGGATTATAGTAGAATTTGCGATGTTACTTCCTCCTTTTCCTAGGTGAACTCTAAACCCACTTTCACTTGTGGTCCTACCACACACTTTGTATCAATATGAATAGGGCCAGCCCACAAAATAACTACAAGAGAAATAAATGTTTCTTCCAGTTCTTTCACATAGTTAGAGGCAATACTGAACAAACTAGATAGGCTCCATTTATTTTTACTGTTATATATATTAAAGTATCTTTATGGCATTTTTGTAGCTTCTCAGAAGACAGTCATATTGTAGCCTACAATACATAGGGATCTTTAACAAGAATATTCTTAAAATACATCATTAATGTAAAAGAATCACCATTTTACTTCAAAAAAGTATAATTAGATTTATTAATCATAAAGCAATTCTATTATTATTCATAATAGAAGGCACAGTAAGAAGTGAATAAGTAAGAAGTAGGAAATTTTGGGTAAGCTGTCACATGATTGCTAATAAAAAGATGGACAAATACTAGTAATAGATGTTCATTATTCATAAGGTCAACTTAGGAACATATTAAAAATAGCAATTCTAGCCCACATGCCTATAGATTCTGATTCAATATATATGGTCTGAAGCCTGAAAATCTGGGGGAAAAAAATGCCACCCAAAATTCTGATGCATAGCCAGATTTAGGAACCACAGGGCTGTTTTTATCTTGGCTTTTTTCAAAATCTTAAAAGTAATCAATCTGTTGGCCAATTAATAATGCTTTAATATTACTATTATCTGACCTAAAAATTGGCATCTGATATTTGATATACACTGGGGATAAGAAGAGAGTACAGAGCAGACTCGTCCTCAACAAATTCGCATTGTCTGGGTTTGCCAGCATGTCTATGAATGTTTGNAAAAAAAGCCCAGAGTAACCTACAGATTAAATCGTTAAAATCATTATCATCATAATAGTACTTTATACAACCACTATTATTACATACCTATTAACTCCTCCCCTACTCACAACAACTCTGTGAGCCAGGAAGGGTAGATAATATTATTTGTCACAGAAGGGGAAGTAAGTCAGTCTCTGGGCTATTCATGGAAAGGGTGAAATTTACTGCCCTAAGAAAAAAAATAACCTTTTCTTGCAATAACAATGTGAGACTGTGGGCAAGTCAGCTCACCTTTTTAGGTCGCAATTTGCTCATCAGTAGGGGGTACGGATCTTTCATCCTCAAATTAAGGGCCCTTTAGTTCTGAAGTGTGATGAATCTTCAAGCTAGTATATGGCTTCAATCCACCTTCTATTTCAAAGCTTTCTAGGATTTCAGGCTGCTTGCTAATATTAAACTGTAGGAAAACTTCCTGGTTTCCTGGGCATAGAGTATGGTCACATAAACATTTAATTTTAAATCAAATCTATTTAAAATAATAATTAAGCCATGCTGATTGAAAGGTAGGTAAATAGTCCTTGCTGGTTAGAAGCTATGAACCTATGTGTAAATTTGAGAACCTATGGGTGGAGGAACACGGGAGAAAAAATCTAGATGAACGTATAATGAGAAAGACAGAGAAGTGACAGTATTACAAAGTTCCTGACAGAAGGATGTTTTTCCAGCACAGACTGCAGAATGATCAGGGCAGCAACATATCTTGGTGTTAGGGATTTTAGTCTGAAGTATCTGCAGAAACTTTTATTCCTCAAAAGCAAGACACTGACAATTTCTAGACCGGCCTTGCTGATAATTTCATTTCCCAGAAGGCAGAGTAAACAGCAAGGAGAACTCCTACTCAGGACCCAGTTCTGACAGAAGCCAGCAGGTAAAATGGAAATGATTGGAACCTTGGGGAAAAGCAACCATGAGCTCTTAGAGTTTGATTGAAGCAGGGTTCTGCCTATGCAAACACAAATGATTCTAATGAGCAAGAAAATGGGGAGGGAACTAAAGAAACCAGTGTGCTGCAAGGGACCTACCGACAGGCTCTGAATTTAAAACAGCATGTGCAAAAGATGGTAAAAGGGGACACATAATCAAGCACCAATATACGAAGGTAGCATAGACCTATAAAAATAACATCAGCAAGACTAAAGCACAAAATGAGCTGGGGCTTGTGAAAGATACTAAGAACCAAAAATGATTTCCTTAGCTTGAAATGAGGAAGAAGATCAATACAGGAACAGGCCCATTTATTAAAGTTGAAGACATAAAACTCATTCATGAAAAAGAGAAAGCAGAGCATCTTCGCACCTTTAAGTTTTTTTCCCTGTTGGTTCATTCATATTTCTGCTCACATGTCATCTCTTCAGAGAGGACCCTAACCAGCCTTTCTAAAATAATATTTTCGGATATTCTCTAACCCTTAAACTTCTTATTCCAATCACTAACTGCCATTATATTACAAGCTTAAGTGTTTCTTTCTTCTATATTGGGATATAAGCTCTATGAGTGCAGGGAATTTGATTGGTTTGGTACTGTATCTCTAGGCCTTGTATGTACCAAGTACTATTTAATGAATATTTGTTGAATGAATGAAGTCAAGACCATTAGACATTGGCTAAAAATTGAAAGCCAATTTAAAATAGAGAGAACATTTACTGAGGACCTAGTAGGTGTCATGCACTAAGTATTTCTATGCATTTACTCATTCACTCATCATAGCAACCCTATAAAGCATGCATTATTATCTGGTTGAATCACTCGTCCCAGATCAGACAACTAGAGAACTGGGGAGCTAGGATTTGAGTTAAGTCCAGTCTGAACCTTTCACCGGTGTGCTGTACTGGGAGAACCTGACTGGCCCAGCTGCTAGTATGTCTCTTGACTTCTAGGAATTACCACCAGAGACCTTCTAAGTGAGATTATGAAGTATTTAGCTAACTACCTTTGAGAAATGGAGGAGAGAGGATAGGAGAAGAATACTTTATGTTAAAAAAATGACAGCATCGGCAAAATTCAGATCCATGAAACTGGTGTTGCTTGGAGGGAAACAGACAAAATTATATTTATAAAAGACTATTTTGTGAACAGTTTAAAAAAGTGGTTATTAGAAAAAAGTATAAAATCAATAAGAATAAGCTCAATCTCATGGATTCTTATCTGTAAAGTTAATAAACCAGTATATCAAGGCAACAGATATGATATCTGGATTATAGGAAGTCATTTACTAAGATCTTTCTTCACATCCTTGTGGACCAGACAGAGAAATACATGTTTAGGGATAGTACTCCTATGTGTTTTCATAAATGGCCGAATGATTGTACTCAATGGCCATTTTAATGATTCTGTGTCAGCCTGGATGAAGGTTTTTCAAGTGGTACACCACAGTCCTTAGCCTTGTGTGATGGGAACATATGTATCAGTGACTGAGATAAATATATAAGAATGGATAGCTATCAAATATCAGTTACATGCCATAGGGAAGGTGAGTAAATACATTGGATTTTAAGATCAGGGTCTATGCTTCATAGATGGGGTAGAGGCTTGATCACTGCACTGTACACCTGAAGCTGATGTTGTATAATATTGTATGTCAGTTATAAGTGAATATATGTATATATAGTCATGGGACATGGAGTATAGTGTGGGAGTGGAGTCAAGGGAATTGTAATAGATATGTATG
>NW_017731465.1:900361-902392 GCF_001890085.2 Hipposideros armiger | reverse complement strand
CTGTCCTATGCCTTATAGGATGTTTAGAGTATCCCTGACCTCTGCTTACTAAAAACCAGTCGCATCCCCCAAGTTAAGACAACCAAAAGTGTTCCTGCACTTTGCGAAATATCCCCTGGGGGACAAAATCATTCTAGGTTAAGAACCACTTGCCCTAGAGAAATTTTTGTACATATCCACTTATACATGTTCAAAATGCTCATAGTAGCATGGTGTAAAATAGTAAAAAACAAAATACTAGAAGCAACCCAAATACCCATCCATGTTGAAGACAAATTATGTCATAGAATAGAATACTATACAATAATATAAGCTAATGAATTATAACTATGTACTGCAAATGTTTGAATTCAAGAACTTAATGTTGAATGGAAAAGTCACAAATACGTATACATATTTTTATTTACATATTATTGCAAACATGTAAACCAAATAATATGTTTAGGGATTCAAATGCATGAGATAAAATTATAAGAAAAAGCAAGGGATAGAGAAAATTTAGGATAACATTTAGCTCTGACTGAAGAAGAGGGTTAAGGAACTTTAGAAGGATACACAGCTTGAAAGGTCACAAGGGACTCTGGTATTTATGATTTGTTATTTTTTATTGTGCATTAGAAATTTTATTTTTGAGCCACCAAATATTAAAAAAAAAAATTAAAGCCAGCATTTTAACCTTATAAACTTTGTGAAACAATTCACTAATACACAAGAAATGTCCTTTTATTTATTTCATCATTTTGATTTTTATATTTGAACTGATACAAAATGGTAATAAATCATTTCAGAAGGCAACTTTGGATATTGCTTAGGAAAGTTTGGAGGTTAAAACAAAATGGATTAACCACTCATCAAGGCAGACATTCTGTATTCAAAGCAATGGCTACTAACAGATAACATATTCAGCTAACTGCTTTAAAAGCAGGCTGTTGGTTTTTTTGGGTTTTTTTTTAAACAGGATAATCTAGTGGCAGTAATCAGTGCACGGAGTGAACTCCCTCTTGTAAAAAGCCCATCAATTGTTTTTTGCTAATTAAGATGAATATTATTCCTGTGAAATGAACCAAAAAGTTTGTTTGAAACCGGAAATCCCAAAAGAGATCTATAATCTACAAGAATAATTGCATGCAATTTTAATTGAAGGAAAAGGAGAGGAATGTTTTTATCTTGGCTTTCTTCAAAATCTTGAAAGTAATCAATCTGTTGGCCAATTAATAATGCTTTAATATTACTATTATCTGACCTAAAAACTGGCATTTGATGTATTAGAAAATATTGTGGAATTTTAGAAGGTAAATGGCAAAATAACTATTGGCTGTAATTAGCTCCAATATGGAACTTTTGTCCTTAATGAAATAAAGAAACACATTTTTTATTAATGTAATCAGAAATAAAATATATTATATTGTTGATTGAAGACTAGAATACTATTCACAGAAATATGCATTCAATTTTTGTTCATTAAGGATAACCAGAATTGGGAATGAGAAGGAAGATCTATATTTTGTTGAAATTCAGGTTAATTACATTGAAAAATTTGCTCTATTTGAATAATCGGCATTTTTTTAATCTATTAAAAAATTGGTAATACTGAAGATTTATTCTGTTTTAAAGTTCAGTTTTGATAGCTACATGTCAACAAAATATAGAACTACATTTCAATTCAGTTTACATAGTAATTCAGAGTTTGGGCTGTTTGCTTAAATTTGCACACTTACAAATTAGAAAAAAAAATAGTTTGCAAGAACCGATGTTTTATTTATCTAATAATTTGTTACATTGGCTCTTGGTTATGGACTGGAGGCTAAATTGTATTTTCTTTCTAAAATGTCATGATATGTTAGTTTTACTAAAGATGGTATAGAACGGATGCAAAAATAATGAATTAAAATTTTTGATTCTCCATTATATCACAGTAGCATCTTGGCAGCATAAAACTATTAGAAATATACATTTCCATATACAAATAGGTGAATTTGGCTCTCCACTCTCTAGAAAAGGCTAGATTTTCTCTCACACAAATATACGCTG
>NW_017731465.1:896380-898277 GCF_001890085.2 Hipposideros armiger | reverse complement strand
GTAGAGGGCAGTGTCACTGGCCCTCATATGTGGGATCTGAACCGGGGCCCTCTGGCGTCCCAAGCCAGTTCTTAACCATCGGGCCACTCTGCCGGCCCAACATAGCACTTTTTAATGATTGGTTTAGTTTAAAGTGATTTTTTTTCTACAGTGAGAAATTTCTTATTTTTGTATAAAATACCCAAGAACCACTGGAGGGAAAAAACTTCATAGCAGACAGTAATAATTTGCTGAGAAATATCATTTTATATTGACTTTTCCCATTCAATAAGATTAATTTTTATTTGAATTGTAAAGAGGTTGTGATTAAAAACTAAAATTAAATATTACACTTTTATGTCATAAAAACATATAGATAACAAAACTATGTTTAAACAAAAGCATACAGTAGCTAGCTTGCCTAGAAATTATGATATATGTTCTTAGAAAACAAGTATTTTTTAAAATCACAGATACTGAAAAGCCCTGGTCAAAAATAAATTATAATCAGTTTTTATATAACAGTAAAATTTCCTAAGGATTCTTACTCATTCACTCTCAATATGTATAACAGACATGCTTTTTCTTGCTGATCGCAGAATGTAAACCACATTTATTTCTGTATATGTATATCTGTGTATATTTTAAAATGAATTATCCGTGAAAACAAAATGTTGACTACACTATGTTCAGTTACAATCCACCACAGAAAGTGCAACCGTATATTCCCTCTAAAGAACTTCCAGCACATTTGGGGAGAATTTTGAAATGCTTACAGAATTTGAATATAACATCTATTTATTTCTAGGGTATAAAACTACCTTGTAATTATCAGGTCATTCAACACATTTCACAAATGATACTTCATTTTTTATAACAATTCACTATTTCTCATTGGTGTTTAGTACTATCAAATATAGAAAGAGCTCTTTACTTACCATTCTGGGAGAGATGAAATTTATCATTGTGCCATAAATACCCTGGAAAGCAAAGAAAATATTATTTATTATACTTCTATCCACAGGGATCCTAACTGCCAAACATAATGCATCAGCAGTGAAACAAAAAATGAAGAAAATCTGTTGCAGAAAATACAAATTAGTGTTGTACGAATTCTTGAACAGGTATTACATGATTTTGGACAGAGCTACTTTAGGATTAATCAAGTGCTGTGATAAATACTTTCCAAGTCAAGAAAAAAAATTTTAATTTCCACAAAATAAATATGATAGGACTAAGAGAATACTATCAATACATTTTTTTCCCCATTCTTCCCTTTAGCTCTGTTGAATTTCACATTGATAAAGATGGAACAGCTAGCTATACAGTGCCTTACACGCCAAGGGAAAATTGAGGGGCAGTCTACTTTCCTGAAGTCAACATTAATGAGCCCTTACATCCATTTATATGTAAATAAACTTCCCGTTTGGAATTCGGAATTTAAAATCTGATGTAGGAGCTGAGAAACAAAATTAGGAGTCCAAGGTCCTACTTTTCTACACTAAATGATACTACAGAACCATTCATTTTTTTATTATTTTCTTTTAATTGAAAACAAGGTTTTAATTGCATCACATGGTAAGAATTAGAACAAAAGTGTATTTTGAAATGGTATTTGTTATTGAATTTTTAATGTTTTTAAAGATTTTTTAAATTAACATTTACTTTCACATTGAATAGTTAGAACAAAATAAGTTCAATGGTTCTAATATAAAGGAACATGTAAGGGTGTAAGAAAATATGCTTTTCTTATATCCTGATAATTAATGTAATTATGTATTGGTCACTTTCTCTTCCTTTATTTTTTTTAAGTACCATAAACCTAATTTAGAGAAAAAAACCTGAGTTCATCACCCTCTGCCAAAATTAGATGATGGCTAAGGAAATTTTCATAGATAACATATGCAGAGAATTTTTG
>NW_017731465.1:893718-896081 GCF_001890085.2 Hipposideros armiger | reverse complement strand
GGTAGCCCATGGCAACCCACTGCAGCAGAGGCTGCAGACTACGTCTGGTCAGTGGTGACTCACATGACGGTCCAGCTGCAGATCTGAGCTGCTGTTCAGCATCTTAGCTGTAGAGGGCAGTGTCACTGGCCCCCGTATGTGGGATTCGAACTGGGACCCTCTGGCATACCAAGCTGGCTCTTAACCAACGTGCCACTTGGCCGGCCCCTTCAGTATTATCTTCAAGTGATTTTGAATAAAAATTGTAATGTGTTAATGTTATTTGAAATCATTATTTTTGAGAAAGATAATGCTTCTGTAAATGAAAGCTACAATAGATAAAATTTCAAGCTACAGATATTGTTCACAAATTTACTGATCTTTTGCTGGAGAATAATACTAAGATTTGAAATGTATCCTACTTAGATTTTCAAATAGAGAATATCTTATTTTTTAGACATTTTACTCTTAAAGAAACATTTAGATAGTAAATATGGAAGTCTGAAGTTCTGTAATAATTTAGGAATTTTCCCCAAGATGGTAATTTCTTTAAGAAAATTAGTTTTCATATTTAATCATAAATATTAATAATTTATTTCAAAAATTCATATTTATTGATTTTCAATAAAAGATTTTGATGGAAAAAATTTAAACTTAGAAATATTTATTGTATGTGGTTTTTATTCCTAAAGGATTACTAATACAACTTTTAATATTACAATTCATATTTATAATTTCTAAACTGCTAAAAAATATTATCAAAGTATTTTTAAGCACCAGCTCCTGAAGAGGGCAGCATGTTCTAGATATTACTGAATTCCAAGCTCAAATATGACAGCTTTGGCTTTAGTATGCTTTTTTTAAGAACTAGACGGGAAAAAAAAATGGATATTTTTTATAGATGTCTGCTCCTGTGATACAATAAACCAGCAGAAATTCTAGGCAACTGCAGACCAAGGTCAAAACTGTATTTGATTATTAAAATAGAACATTCAAATTAGTCACCTAAAGCAATGTATTTAGAAAGGGTACAACAAAATACTAGTAAGAATACTTTCCATGAGCAATGTGTTTTACCTTAATACTGTAGATAACTTTTATTATTGCCATTGCATTGACTCAAAACTATTAAAAGGGTTAGATTTAATTATCTCATTTCTTGCACATTTCATCTCAATTGCTATGGCAACATTCAGTTGCCTCAGCAGCAATGCACACTTTAATCAGATATTTCCTCCTCATTTCTCTATGAGCCAAAACTGTGTAGTCAAATTTACAACCAAGTCTGATGAATCTGATAATGCTTCTTACAATTTAATGGGCAACTTGCCTTCACCCACACATATAAATATTTTCAGAGAGGCTTGTAACTATTGGACAAGTATAAGACTTGATAAGAATATGCATTTGGACTTTCCTACTTCATTGATTTTATTTTTTTCTTTTGCTATTTCTGTCACCATTCCTCTAGTAGAAGGTTGTTTTGTTTGTTTGTTTGTTTGTTTTGTTTGTTTGTTGGTTTTTTACCAATTCAAAATGCACTCCAAGTCACTATCCTGGGTCATCTAACTTCAACAGGAGAGCTGATGAGTAAAGGAATCAACTTCCAACATTCAAATATCAAGTGTTAACAAGCCTATTGAATCATTTACATTTTATCTGAACATACTTTGGATTGGCATATCAAAGAGGCTTTTTCTATTTCTTGAAATCAGGTAAGAGAAAGAACGATAATAATTGAAGACAGGGCAAAACTTGATATAGGAGGAAAACTAGAGTATCAAACTTAAACAGAGGGCCAAGCATGAAGAAAAGTTGATCAAGCTTCAGTAATACAATTTTAATGAGAAGTAAAAGAAAGATGTATTAAATTGTTGATGTCACTTTGGTGAATATTAACCATCTACATTGCTGGAAAAATTATCACTTTAGCTTTGCAAAAGACTAGAGAAACTTGGGGGCACATAAGGAACATTTAAACTGTCTTTAAGCTTGATTTAAAGTGTTAGCAAATTATATTTTCATAAATGTCTGGAATTTTGCAAAGAGTAACTATATTTTAATTTGATACTGTGTAATAAATTTTTTTTAAAACTGTAATTAAGAAGCAAAACGATGGAAGGTCTTCCTAACAATTTTAGTGGCTACTAAAATTTGTATTTAGATAGTAAACATTTTATCCCGAAGCTCTCTGGTGAGAAATTTTACACCAGTGACTGACAGTTGTATTTCAACATTTTTCAGTCACCATTTGGTAGTGTATAGTAAAATTTTCATTAATTGAGACAGCCTACAATATGCTTTCGGTAGCTGGGTATGCCAGGACAATGTTTTAATAGCCATTTCTAGATTGCAGCTTTTGTATTACAGATGACTAAGTAAAG
>NW_017731465.1:643679-892213 GCF_001890085.2 Hipposideros armiger | reverse complement strand
TCTTTTTTACTTTGTTTGGTTTTGAAGTTCCCTTGTGTGATCCCACTCACCCAAGGAAACTTTGAATGACATTGAAGGAACCAAGGGGCTCACATCACGTCTTGCATAATATTGAATTTTGATGTACTACAGGCACTGTTTAGAGCATGAGATCTTTTGAAGAATGGCTGTCTACCAGAAGCCTCTGTTTTTATCTAAAGAGCTGATAAGTGGTTTTGCAATAATGACTTTTAGTAAACTTTTACTATCAAAAAAAGCTAACTTTTACTATCAAAGAATATGGGATGTTACAGACTTCATTAAGTATTTTATCTCCCCTGACCTTCCAGGCTTCTTTAAATCAAACCTTTACATTAACTTATGTTGTTTAAAATTCCACCTGCTGAGATTTCCTGGCAAATGGTCTTGAATCTTGTTTCCAAAACGCTCACCCACAAAAGCTTTCACTAGCCAATTCCATTTGGTTGGCCGTGCTCCAACCATCTCTGGTGAACACAAACATTAGCTACAGAGAAACAGAAACTTCCACGGCACCCTGAGGAACATTTTGATCCAAAAGACACTACTAGTAAACTAAAGTGTCATTGCAAATTCATGAACGTTTCCTTATGTCATGAATAGCAGTAGGAGGAAAGGGCTGCGTTTGTGCAATGTTTGTTCCATGTGTGTAAACCTAGTCCCTAACTTGAGATCAAAGACTGTCTTCAATCAACAAGTATTTATTTAGTGCCTACCATGTCTAAACTTAAGGAGCCAGAAAAGGACAAATAAGAGCTATTTTAAAATTCTGGTATTTGTTGAATGAATGAAGAAAGACATATGGCTGGCCTATAAAAAAACTTACAATTATCTACAGAATTGTGAAATTGACGTGAAACAATTAAAGCATAGTATCTTTCGTGCTTGTCTCTATCAGTTGAAATGTTTAATCTATTTTATGCCACAAAAAGGTTTAATATAGTTCAACAACATTACTCCCCTTATTTAAGTAGTTTTAACCACAAAAAAAGCACAAATCATGTAGCTTCATGCAATATGGTCCTGCATCCCTACATCTACCCACTTGCATTTCTTGCCTGTGGAACTTAAGATATCTTTACTGAACCATTATTGCTCTGATTGTGAGCTTAGTGAGGATAGGGGAAGTCTGTATTTCTGTTTGCATTATGGCCGGGGCAACAGGGCCTGGGTAACAATTATAAGCATTCAGAAAATGATCATGCAATGAATAATGAAAGAATAATAAATAAAAAGAATGAAGTGGCGTTGACCTAAATACAAGAAGTATTCAGCACAATTAGTGTGGCTTGAAATGGCCTTAGTTTGATGGAAGATATGGAACTTTTCACAGGACCTTCACAGATAGTAGGCAGGAAGGAAATAAGGAATTTATAGTGGAGTTAAGAACATGAGCAAAGGGGGTGCTTGTGATGCAAAACTATTAATGAAAGGATTTAATTCTTCTTGATGGGGCCACGGGCTGTGTGTGAGCAAAGGGGTTGCTTGTGATGCAAAACTATTAATGAAAGGATTTAATTCTTCTTGGTGGGGCCACGGGCTGTGTTGTGGGCTAGTGATTTTGTTTGGGTTAGATTAATGGATATTGTAGAGCAATGTTTCTCAAACTTCAATTTGCATACCTGGGGATCTTGTTAAACTGCACACTCTAGGAGGTCTGGATTGCGTTGTGAGATTATGTGTCTAACAAGTTCCCAGGTGATGTTGGTGCTGGTGCGATACTGTGAATTGCAAGACTTTAGAGGATTCTTAAAGCTAGATAGTCATTTGGGCTTGATACAGCAGACATTTGAGAATGACTTTATGTTCTCTGGCAGTTACAAATGATGAAAATTGAGTTTAGTAAGATCAGTGTGTCAACCGCATAAGTATGCTAAAGAAAGAGAATGTGGACATAGGAAAACCAGCTGGGAGGCTGTCTTACACTTTATCTGCATATTTCACAGATTTGGTGCTCAAATACTTGTTGATTGATTAGTTTGTGTGGATATCATCAATTCAAAAGCACTTTCTCAGTGGAATAATTGTGGGGCAACTGGCTTTTTGAAAACAGGTCACGTTTAGGTAAAACACATGGGGAATCCATGAATGTCCTTCCCCTCCTTTCCATCTGGAAAAACTGTATTCATTCTTAAAGAGACTTGGAATGCTATCTCTTCTGTTCTTATCTTACTATAAAATTATAATTATGCCTTCACATGTATCTCTCACTCTGATCTTATTATATTATAAAGTTTAATAATAATAATAATAATAATTAGCAATAGTTGTACAATTAGTGTTCTTTGAGTGCTTATTAGAAGTGTCAGGCAAATTTTTAAGTTTTTTAATTATCCTTGTAACAATGCTGTGAGGAATACTGCTATTATCATCTCCATTTTTAAAGATTAAAAAAAAAATCAGTACTTATATGCCCTAATTTGATGGCCGCTACATACATACCAATAAATATATTTATTTAGATAAGGATCCATCAAAATGTGTGCTTAGAAATCACTGATTTCTTAGCGTACCTTCTATTTTTGCTTAATATCTTGGTCTCTGTTCCTTGATCTCCCATAATTATAATAATGACTAGGAATTAGTGTTTCTTATGTCCCAAGTACTACTTTATGCAATTTCCATATGTTGTCTCACTTAATGCTCATAATAATACTATGATTTGGGTGTTATTACTCTTATTTTACATATAAAGAAAATGAGGCACAAAGATCAAATAATTTGTCTAAGTTCCCATAGCTATGGAGCAGAATTATATTTTGAACCCACTCCACTCTGTTACTTGTCCTCCTTGTCCTTATTAACATGGAATTCTGAGTGTTTTCCTAAGTGAAAACTATAAGTTTCTTCAAGTCATAATCTTTGTGATAAGTTAATTTTCTCATAAATTAAGAATCCATGAAGCCTTATTGTTATTTATTGGTTTCTATCAGCACACCACAATGCCTGACCAGGGGGGCCTCCCTGTGGGCTGTCAGACATGTAGACATGGGGCAAAAAATCTTTTTTTTTAATCTTTATTAAATTTATTGGGGTGACATTGGTTAGTAAAATTATATAGGTTTCAAGTGTACATTTCTATAATACATCATCTATATATTGCATTGTGTGTTCACCACCCAGAGTCAGTTCTCCTTCCGTCACCATATATTTGACCCCCTTTACCCTCTTCTACCACACTGGGGCAAAATATTTTTGGCCAGCAAATCTCAGATAACCCCAGGCCCTCATACTCCTCATATCTCTAGTCATACTCTAAACTTTCATACCACAACTCAATTCCATAAAAGAATAGACTATCCCCCCAAACAAGGAAAGGAATATTTAAAAACTAGTCTCCTTTAAACTTTCTTTGCCTTTACAGAAAAATGGTCAACCTCTGTGATCCCTTGCTAGCAATAAGAATGAAAATGATGATCTTCCAGATTAGGCAAGATATTATAAAAATTATTACTTGATTGACCAACTAGAGATCAAATAAAAAATACCGTAGTTTATTCCACTACATGAGCTTATTATTCTAATCTAAAGTTTTAATATTTAAATTCCAAATTGGCATGCTTGATATTATAATGTCATAATTTCTGCAATTACAATTTCATATTTTGTTTTAAAGAAAATTATCCAATTTTCCCAAGTACAGCACCATATTCTCGAACAAATCCATCTTGATAGTACATTCAAGCCCCATCTATGAACATACTTGCTGTTCTAATTTTGGCTGTGTCTGCTGCACACTCAGACATTGATAACATCAAATAGATGCAATGATATCTGCAGCACCATCCTAGGATTTGCCTCATGCATGGCCTGTATGACCTGTTCTTGCTGGAATTCATTTCAAGTTCATGCAGCCAGGGAACAGTGTAATCTATTATTTGGCATGCTACTTGAAAATAGCTGTATTATGTCAATGCAAATACACGTTACCTGTCCGCATACCAACTCTACTGTTTTATGTCGCTAGAGAAGTATTATCATTTTCTGTTTAGATAATATTCATTGATAGTTTAATATTTATTGTAGATATTTAGCTCCTTCCTACTAAAGTACATATAAAGACCTTAAATACAGAACAAAACAGAAAACCATTCCTACAGCCATCAGTACCAAATGTTTGAGAGGTCTTAATTGTTTTATTTGTAATTCCTACAAAGTATAATTGTTTTTTCATGTTTATTCCACTTTATTTATTTTTATTTTTTTAAGATTTTTATTGAGGAATTGGGGAGATGGGAACAGTGCTGGGGAACTGGGGGAAGGGAAACAGACAAGTTGCTGTCCTTTTGTTCTACAGTCGAGTTGTGGAGGATGTTGCTTCACTGGCCCAAGTTGGCACCATCATTGCGCTCTTCCCGGGTGAGGCAGATCAGTCGCTGGCTTCTGGACGGCCCCTCATGGCGGCCGCTGGCCTTTCACGCTGGCTGCTGGCTACACACGGTAGCCCATGGCAACCCACTGCAGCAGGGGCTGCTGCAGCCTACGCCGTCACCAGCAACTCACGGCAGCCCAGCTCCAGGTTGAGCTGTTGTTCAGCATCTTAGCTGTGGAGGGCAATGTAACTAGCCCTCATATGTGGGATCCAAATCGGGAGTCTCTGGCATCCCAAGCCAGTTTTTAACCATCGCGCCACTCGGCCGGCCCTCCACTTTATTTTTAAAGGGGAGCGGGGAGACCCCTGTGCATTCTATACCTCAGATTGTAGTATAAAAATTCATTAAATATAAAAGAATTTTCTATAAATTAACCTGAATACTCTTTCAGGATTATGACAACATTTCATGGAAGATGTTGAATTTGAAATTTAAAAATTATCTTCTTAATTTGAAACACTTTTTCATCACAAAAATATTGCAACTACAGTACAAATACCATTTTTCCTGAATTACTTAAGAGTGATTTTCTAGTATTATGACCCATTATTCCCAAATAACATATTTTTCCTACAAGGACATTTTTCTTTACAACTGAAATACAACCACTAAGATAAAATTTAAAAAATTGACACATCATTACCATATAGTCTTCAGACACAATTCACATTTTGCTACTTGTCTCAATAATGTCCTTAGTAGCAAAATGATCCAGTCTAGAATCAAACATTAGATTTAGTTATCATGCCTCCTTAGTCTCTTTCAAGCTAGAAGATTTTCTCAGTTTGCTCATTAATTTTATGGTTTTAACAGTTTTAAAGATTACAACTTAGTTATTTTGTAAGATGTTCCTTGTTTTAGGTTTATCTTCTGCTTTCTCATTATTAGATTCAGATTATCTATCCTTGTCAGGAAAAGAGCAAAAGTGATGCAGTATTCATCTCAATGCATCCTATCAGTGGGGACATTACTTGTGATGTTAATATTAATCTCATGATTAAGGTGATCATTGTAAAACTGTTCTTTTATCTCTTTTTTGTAAGCATATTTTGGGGAAGTACATTAACTTTCAACTTATTTATTTATTTATTTATGTCAACAGGGACCAAACATCAATTTTATCCAATGGGTTATAATCTGCTCTATTATTTACTTTGATGTTCAAATACTCTCAGATATGGCCAGTGTTTTCTCATTTTATCTCTCTTTTTCCTTCTTTGACAATTTCCCTGGCATTGTTTGAGTACTTCTATACTTTTGGCCAAATAAGATATTCTGGGCTCATTTTGTCTAGAATCAGCTATTTTCCCGAGGAGTCCTGGTTCTTTTGGTTGAGAATGATGTTTAGAAACCAGGATTTGGGGGGCAAGTGTGCACAATGTTTTGGGTGTGTCATTGTTTTCAGGATCTGGAACCAGGGAAATATATGTATGAAAAAAAGTCACCTATCTACTCATACCTATCTATCTATCTATCTCCACATAGGTACACATATTAACATATGTCTATGTCTATATCTGTTTATATATCATCTATACCCATATCATCTACATCTATATCATCTGTAACTGTATTACATCTATACCTATATCTATATCTATCTGAACACCAAGAGTTCACACTGATATCTTTAATGTCTAAACTAATACCACAGGATTCAATTACGTATTTGTAACTACTTCCTCCAACAATGAAAACCTTATCTCCCAATTATCCTTAATATATTTACTTATTTGATCAATCTCCCTGTGTGTAACCAATACCCTACAGCTGCTAAATGCTCCAACCTCCCCACACACAGATGTCCTTCTTATCTTCTTTGAGCTTCAATGCTGCTCTTTAGTTCTCAGAGGTCTTCCCCTACCACACCCTCTATGGAAGCTTTCTTACTCGTCCCCACCTAATAATGGGTTTAGAACTAAGTTGTTCAGGAAAGAAAGAGAAGGAAATAGAATAAATAGGAAGGGGGAAAAGAAGATTAAAAAGAAGAGAAGGAGAAGGACTTGAGGTACTTTAAAAATAGGTTACTTTCTGCTGTGTGGATTCTAATGCTATTGCCTATTACATATTTAATTGAAAATTTCTCTTTTTTTTGAGAAATTAAAAACAAAATAGTAAGTCTACTTTAACTAACTAGACTTCACATATTTGGCAAATATTTATTGAGTGCCTACTCTGTTCTGTATAATAAATTTTAGTAAAAAACCCAATTAACTGCAGCTCTCAATTAATCAATATATTTTAGTTACTTGCTTTTCAGGGAAATTGGCCAATTATAAGAAATCACATCTAAATTGAAGACTTATTCAAAAGAGTGTCAGTCATAAAGTTTCTATGAATTTTACTATAACTCCTATGACTTATGTATTATACTTTATAATAAGAAATGATATTCAGAATTATGACCCTGAAAAAGAACATGAAAATCAATTACAATAGAAATATTGTCAAGCTCATTTTAGAAACCCTTTCAACAAATATGGTTTTATTCAGTTAATCATAAAATTATATTCCCCAAACAATCCCCAGCTTATTTATTTACTCAACAAATATTTATGAAAACTCTGTGTGTGTCAGGCACTGTTTAAGAAAATAAAAGTCTATCGAAGTTCCTGTTCTCATGGAGCTTACCATTTAGTGAGGGGGGGAAAAGACAAGAAACAGGCAAAATGCAGTATGCCAGATTATTATGAGTGCTAATAAGGAAAATAAAGGTGAGAAAATAGAGTATGAACGACTGGGGGTGATGATAAGTGAGCTGTCTTAGACACGTGGTTAGTTTTTTCTTGTTACCAGTTTGTCAGGTATCCAGTGAGATTCTCTTTCTTAGGATGAGAAATATATATTATTCTTATATTTGTTTGCTGGCTTTTTTTTAGTATGTGTAGATCAAATTTATTGTGAACTCTTAGCTGCATCTAAATATTTTGTAAAGACTGGAAAGATAGCAACTGAGTTGGTAAATTGGGGATGGTAGAAAGGGAAGAAAGGTTTAGTTGGGAAAGCAGTTGTATTTTTAAATTAAAAAAGAAACTTTCTGGTCTGGCTGAGTGGCGCATTGGTTAGGAGTTGGCTTGGGACACCAGCTCTGAGCAGCAGGGCCCCAGTTCGGATCCCACCTGGGGGCCAGTGACACTGTGCCCTCTACAGCTAAGATGGTGAACAACAGCTCAACCTGGAGCTGGGCTGCCATGAGTCGCTGGTGATGGTGTAGGCTGCAGTGGGGCTGGTCAGCAGTAGACGTGAGCTTTCATGAGCTCCTGTGAGCGACAGTCCTATGGCCGGCAAACAACTGCCTTACCCGGGAAGAGTGCAATGCTAATACCAACATGGGCCAGTGAAGCGACGTCCTCCACAACTAGACTGAAGAACAAAAGGACAGCAACTTGTCTGTTCCCCTTCCCCGATTCCCCAATGCTGTTCCCCTCCCCCACTTCCCCAATAAAATCTTTAAAAAAAAGAAAATCTTATATAGGTTCGGTTTTTCTACATGAGTTACAATACCTTCATAATTTTTAAAAGTTATTTTTATTTTAAAAATATTTTCATAGTAGCTGAATTCTACTTCAAACATCATTTGTATAGAACTTATGTGTCCTTGAACAAGAATGAATGGAAAATAAAAAGACTGAGAGAGACAAAAAATCTATAAATCTTTCTAATATTCATTAGCAACCATCCAGAAAAACGTTTCACTAAGTCCCACAAATGGTAACTCTATTTTAATAATTTAAACTGTGGATATAGTCCAAAAATCTTCTATTATTCTCAAGCAAAATTTGGTATTTTATTTCTGAGCTCAATGGATATCTGTCTACTCCAATGAGCCCATTATAAATTTAAAGAATTCATGTTATCAGTTGAAAAGAAAGAAAAGTAAGAATATGAAAGTTGTTAAATTCTAGGTTAGATTAGTATATGTAAGTCAGTAGCATCCAAATGAAAAAGAAAGAGCACTGGACAAGGAATTTTGAGATCTGTCTTGAACTCTTTCTAGTTCTTGTTATGTGACTTCAGGCAAGTCATTCCTACTTTCCTATCTCCAGCCTTCTCTTTGGTAAAATTAAGATGATGTTAGTCTGTATCTAAAGTTACCATTTAGAAACTAAATCCTGGAATTAACCAAACACAAAACCCAATAAAATAAAAAAATCTACCAGTCTCATGTGTTTCTACATACATACTTTTTTTCTCACTACATACACATGCACAGTATTAAGGAAAAAATTATTTTTCAGTCAACTAAGAGACTATGTTGAAAATGCAATTATTAAAATTCTTGTTCCTTTAGATCCTTTCAAAAATTATAGTAATCTTTTCAGATAATTACATTTGAGAAAAAAGAAGGGTGGGAGAGATAACTACAGCATGTTTCCCTTTTGATCTTGTTTATTTATTTATTTATTTATTTATTTATTTATTTATTTATTTATTTATTTTTAGCTGAGACATCCTGCTACCTGTTGGCAGCTCAGTGGTGGCAACTCAGTTTGGGTTGGGAATTGAACTGCTGTTGCTCAGAGCAGGCATTCTTGAGCGAGCTCTTAACCAACTGAGCCACTTGGCTAGTCCTGATCTTTATTTTTTTGATAGTGTTCACAAAAGATGACTACATCTTAATCATTTAGATTTTGCATAGTTTTTAACAGATCATTTTATGGAAAAAACCCTGGTACATTCTACATTATTTCTCAAATAAATAATATATCAAGTACAAGTTTAAATTAGTTTACTTATTTTCATAGAGAAGAGTAGCCAAAATAATTATTATACTTTTAAATTATTGGATAACAACCTAATAATAAGTTTATTTAATTACAATAATACCTTGACTTTTATATAGTACATTTATTCACGGTAGAGAATACACAATATGCATATTATGTTTTTGAGTTCATTTTCAAAGGCGTTTTAAAAAATATTGATACATCAGTTTTATAAGGTAAACAAAGTCACATGAGTATTATTAAAATTTCAACTACAGAACTAGCTAAGCACCCTATAAATGGCAAATTTGGATGGGAGGGAGAAATAGCTCAGAGAGCTTGTAAACTGGTTAATAAAATATATAAACGCTGGTAATCTAGAAACCACGGGACAAAGTATTATACTGTTGTAGAGCTACATTTCTCCCCCTTATAAATCTATAAATACTATCTACATTTTTTCACATAAATTTATATTCAAAGGTGGAATCTTATTATCTGTCACAGGCTATTATGAAGATGAATTAAGATCACATATTCACAAACTAACACTGGGTGTATATAGAAGGCGGGTTCTGTTTTCAGAGTATTCATCCATTTAATCTTCTCAACAATGTTGTATTACGTTGAACCATAGGAAATTGCCATTACTGCAGGTAAGAAACAGTTAAAAATCAGCTCAATTACGTTTCAATCTAACTCTATTGTTTCTCTCATCTTACAAATGAGAAAATCGAGGAACAGAGAGGTTAAGTAACTTGCCTCAGCACAATCTTTGTTCTCCCCAACTGACAATTGAGGAAGCTGATGCTTAAGAGAGAATAAGTGACTTTTCAAGGATACACAGCTTCTGCTTCTCAGAGAGACAGATCAAGAGAGATGTATGCTTATGCACATGGTAAATTTTATACTGCTGAAAGTTAAACTAGTATTTTTGTTGTGAGTATTGTGAAATGTTCTCTTTCTAGCCTCACATTGTGTGCCATTCCCCCCAAATTAAGGATTACCAAGAAACGATGCCTTGGTTATTAAGAAAAAGGCTTTTGCGTATTGACTGTCTTCTGAGATGCTTCCTATCCATCCCTCGCTTTTTCTGTTATCAAGTCAACACTAAATGATTAAGGTACTGGAGCACTTTGGTTTATTCTCAAATTATTTCCTGTGCTGTCCTTGGAACAAATGAGGTGCCAGGGCTTTGGGGGATAACATTTAAAAATTGATGAAACACTAACATCTCTCAAGTAGCACACAAATATAATCTCCAAACATAATTGAATAAGATTTAATTTGAGCTGGAACCAGAGATATTTTATCAAGTATCTACAGCAGAAGAAAAAGGAACCTAAATAGGGACATCTGATTGTTCTGTTTTGCTCTTCTAATTTGTTCTACTTTCACCAATGTCTTAGGCATTTCCTTGTAATAAGCTGGTCATCTCTGAGTGGGGTTTGGTGTGCCACAATAACCCTCTTCAGCCCTGGAGTAGAGACCGCTAAGCTCCTCAGCATGTGCTGCCTTTTCAACAAAGTCCTTAAATACTGTTGTTGGTTTCTTTGTAAAAATTGCACCTACAACAGTAACATTTTATCTTTATGGTTCTCCTGGACGACCAGAGGGTCTACTGGTTACCAGTGCCTGGCTCAGAAGCCAACCTGTATTCAAAACCAGACTCAACCTGTATTTGAAATCTCTGCCACTTAACTCCCTGTAGTGACTGGCCAAGCTGCTTCACATCTCTTACCAGTTTCTCATTCATAAAGTCGGGGTTATAGTGTTACAATTTTACACAGTTTAGAAATATTTTAAATGGGGTAACATAGGTCG
This sequence comes from Hipposideros armiger, assembly GCF_001890085.2. Lineage (NCBI taxonomy): Eukaryota > Metazoa > Chordata > Mammalia > Chiroptera > Hipposideridae > Hipposideros > Hipposideros armiger. Next base: position 881,292 of record NW_017731465.1, on the reverse strand, counting down.
TGCTTAGAACATTGCCAAAACATGCTCAGTATTTTAATGGATATTGATTTCTCAAGGAATTTTGAGCATAACTTAAGATTTAGAAATGCAAGTGCTTTCATGTGTTCATAAAATGCTTAAACATTATCAGGGACTTAGGTTAATTTCCTTAAGAACTGATTCATCACACTCCTTGCATTGATCTGATTCCCACTTTATTTCCTAGGTATGTCCTTAACTTCCCACTTACCAACATGTACACACCATCTCAGTTTTCCCAGAATAAATACACTTTATAAATACACATCTTCCCTTGTCCTTTCCTTTTCCCTCAATGTTGTAATGAATTGCATTGTTTTCCATATCACTTACTGATAACTGCTCTATTACCAAAATAGACATCAATTGCTTAGAGAGTAGCTATGCTGGGTGCTTTACAAAGCACAGAGAAAGTCTGCCCTAAAATTAAAGCTGGTGAATTAGCGGTACACATAAAAACAAATTAAGATCTACACAACTACACATATACGGTTACAACAACAAAAAATTGCATGCGGATATTACACCTGGTGACGGGGAAATTTGTGCCAGGAGAAAAAAGTGAAATGTGAATTATAAGTCACAGTAGGTTAATAGAAGGCTGTTAGCTCTGATTTTCACTTTTTCTTATGGAAACTTTTAATTACTGCATTTCTAATGCACTTACATTTGCCAGTAGTTCTCATTTTATTCTTCTAATAATAGTTCCTAAGATACATCCTATAAATTACCCCTTTCCTTTTCCTTTTTCTCTTTAAACAATTCTGAGAAAGAGAGAGAGGAAAAAGCAAACTGTAATTTTAAGTAACTCCTTTGGATTAGTTCATGTGCTCCTTAAAAAAAAAAAAAATCTCTGTCATTAGCACTGTGCTTTCCTGCTCCCATTCTTATACATGCCAATTTATCAGCGGAGGCCATTGCTGCTGGCTGCCTTTTCTCTATTAAGGCACCAGCTCTAGACAAACAAGCCCTCTCCATTCATTCCCGACATTCTTTACTTCTTTAACTTGTTCTAATTCCACGTTTCCTCTAAGGACCCTCAATTTCAAAACCCTTCATTAGGCTGGCCAAAAGTACTTCAATCTTTTTGTTTCCTTTTCCTCTGTAAAAGGCTAGCTTTCTCCCCAAACTCATTTGTTCAGTTTTGTCTCTTTAACTTCCTTACCTCTTACATCACTTTTTTGGAAGGACAGGGCCACCCTTTTATGTTTTAAGTTCTCTAATTCCTCTCCCTCCTTTCTTTGAGATGATTCTGGAAATCTCACCTCTTGATTAAGTAGAAGAGATGTGTTACGGCTGAATGTAACAATTTAAGAGATGACTATAGGTTCTACACTTGATCAAATGACAATAAATCACTTTAGAAATCCTGGGAGAATCAATTGTTTGGGGACAGAGAAAAAATTTTCCTAAGAGTGACTCCATGGCAAATAATTAGATACAGGAAGAATAGATATATATTTTTTTCTTGTAAAGAGAGAGACATTCATTCATTTACTCATTCATTCATATCATAAATTTCCTTGATCCCTCACTAAAGACTGGAATGGTAATAACAATCCTAACAGTAAAAAATTTCCTTTTGGGGAATGTTCCTTTTTTATTTTTTGTTGCATTCTTCACTTCCATTCTTCACTTGATACCATTCAAAGGGAAAAGGTACAAATAAGACATCAAAGACTTGATTTTAAGTGTTGAATTCAATGCCATCTCCCTCAAAATCCTCAATCAGAGTAGTTTAAGGCATGATAATAAAGGGATGGATTTGAACAGTGAAATGTTTTCATCTTTCTTTTCCCTTTCCTGTTTTTTCCACTAGTAGAAGAAAAGTCCAAGGGTTTGGCAATATGAAGAAGAGAAAGTTAGCCACATGCTGAGTAACAAAACTTAAATGAGTTGAGGTTGTTTATAACTCCTAAGGAAACTATATTAAATAACTAATTATGTTTCATGTGTTTTTACAGGTTAGGTTTAAAACAACCTTTTTTATGCTCAACGAACTAGGTAGGGAACATACTCCCAGTTTGAAAAAGAAAACTAAAGAAACAAACAAGTCACACAGCTAGTAGACAAAGGGAGAACTGAAGCTAAAAGATCCGTTTTCCAAATCCTGGACCAATTTTTTTCCATTATAATTCCTACTTCTGCCTTTTAAAAATGCACATGCTAATGTAAACCCATGGCAGTAAAACTTCAGTCTTTTGTCATACAAATGATAAAATATACACCACATTCACAGTTAGCTATATTGTATATATTTCATAGATAATAAGATATTTGAAAACAAATTAAATTTTTATCAAAATGGTTGGCAAAGTTTGCACTTCCTTTTTTGTGTTCAATTTTTTGATAAAATTTTAATATATATATATTTTCTATTACAGTAGGGAAAAAGCATGTATACTTATATTTCAAAGTGAAGTGAATTTTGAAATTCTGAGGCATAGCTTTGACATCAAAGATATTCAAATAATCACAACACTGATAACATTAACTTGATTGAATATTGCCGTCCTCTTGGTGAGAAATATTTAAAAGTTGTCTTCAGATGGTTTTTCTTACTTAGAAAAATATAGCTTCTAAGGGGAATTCAGGGGCTATTAGTGTGTTAGCTTTTAGAGAAAGAGTGGGTAGATTTGTGTAATAATCACATGTACCTTTAAATTTTAAGTGGAAAAGGTCCCAAGTTTTGTAAGAAGTAAAGGTAATACTCGATGAAATTTAATAGAATATATCTAATTATTATGTTCTGAGTATGAGCATTACTATGTGAAAGCCGATCTCAGGATATGGATCTTGAAAAATAAAGACTACATCTCCCTGAGCTATGTTTCAGTATCTCTGTGGTGGGCACTCAAAATGCGAAAATATACTGCCCCAAAGGTTTTCTAAAAGTAAGATGACTCTAAATTCAAAGGAAAGCATACTTTTTTTTTTTTTGGTATGCTTTTCTATTCCCTATAATATACCTTTCTTTATCACTGGTTCCTTTTTTGCCATTTCCAATATCTATTTTGGCCTCACTTTTCAAGTTCAATTCACTCATTTTCTTTACCCTTATTCTGTAACCTGTCACTTTTCTTAGAATTCCCTTGTCTCATTTTCACCTGAGATTAGCTTCTAGCCTATAATACACAAAAGGGGTGTAAAATTATTCAGTATACTGAAAACATAACACTCCAGTCTAATATATATATATATATATATCCCGCCCCTCCATGAAGCTTTTCTTTCTGTGGTAATAGAAACCTTTAACCATGCCTTTCTCCATTCTGTTCTAGAATCCATCAATCTTCCTTTTCACACTCAACTTGGAGGTTTTGACCCTCCTCTATTACTCTCTTTGAGATCTGAACTTCTTTCATCCCTTTTGCTATATTGCTTGCCTTTCTCCTCTCAAAATCTCCCTTACTTCTGTTCATAGCAGCTGATCTTCTAGACATTTCATCTAGGGAGGGGGTGTAAAGGAGAAAGCCCATCAAATGGTTTAACTTTCAAACACTAAATATTAATGTTGGCTGGAGCTCTAAGTGGCAAGTCTGTACAGTGCAAACAGTAAGCTCTATGGGGGCTCAAAACCTTTGAGTCATGTCGTTGTGTATGTCTGGACTCCGTATCTGTGTCTGAATAAACTTGCACTTGCCTCAACTTTGTTAGGATTCTTCAATGCAATTGTTCAGGCCAAAAGGCCTTGAAGCTATAACAGAAATAGTGCCAAGCCAAAAAGTTTGACTTAGCTTTCCAAAAATAACAAAAAGTAAAAAAAATTTTGGTTTTAAGCTACATTGGGTGAACGGCTACTACTCGGAGCTCAAAATAAGTTGCCACTTCAGACATGGCTACTAAATAAACTAGAAATCATATACAGGAATGCCAGAAACTCATTGTGCTTTGTTCTCATGCATGGAAACCATATAAAGGGAATACACATCTAGTAGTGGTATGGACTCAGTAGGAATTTAATAAACTCCTGTTTAATGGATGGAAATAGAATAATAAGAATTTTGTCAGAGAATCATTTGGAGAATGATTCTATATGATTCTACACAAACTACATTCTTTTCTTTAAAGTGACTTCACCCCAGAAGTTCTCCTGTTGAGAAACACTGTAGCATTGTAGAGATTTCCTTGGCATGCTGAGTAGAGTGAGTCTAAGTTTGATATTTGTAGGACCTCTGCTGACGTGAGTATCTCTTGCTTCATTTACCTACCTTATTTATCAGTCAATAAGTATCAATCACCATTAACAGGTTAGGCTCATTTTCTACTTTTCTCTGCCTCCCATAGTGTAGGACTAGAGTAGAAAAGATTGTTTTCATTATGTCCTAATATAAATAGTTAATTAGACCTATTCTAGCTCCATCTCTCTGCTCCAGGCCAGAGTATTTTCTTGAGTGAGCTGATAGTTTTGTGTCTAAGGTAGAGGAAATGGGTTTGATGGACTGTATCAAACCATTAATAATTTATTGAGCTCTTGCTATGTGCAAGCATTAATGAGGATGCTTACATGAACGATCTCATTTTTAGCCTTCCAACACATCTATCCCCTTTTCACAGATGAGAAAACTGACACATCATTCAGTTAAATAATTTGCCTAAGGTCATGCAGCAAGTAGTGGAGCCACGGTGGAACCATGCAATTTGATCAAGAGACTGAAATCTCAGCCACTAAGGTTGTCCTAGGATAACTGAGTTAATTAATTCAACTCTTGTTTTGTTTTGTTTTGTTTTCTGTCTGCCAGGCTTGATTTGCTGGATCGGTTCACGCTAAATAGATTCCTTGTTTCGAGTTGCCAGCACAAAAAGGTCTTTTTGCGAAGCTCTTTCTCTCAGCCTGATTATTCCAAAAGCAAAAGCACCAGCATTGTCAGGTCACTGGGCCACTGGTCCCTGGGGCAGCAGGCACAGGGGAGTGCCTGCTGGAAGGGGTGACAACAGAAGTAGACCCAGTCAGTCCTGCCAGCTGCAGCCCTACAACCAGGTTAATTGTTGTGCAAAGAGAACCTAGTGGAATGATCACTTAGGTCACTGGGTTAAAGGTTCCAGGTAAAGAGTACAAAGTTCAGGGCCTAAGGTGAGACCAAGACAGCACAAAGAAAATGACATCAAGAACACAGGTGTTAGACTGCATCAGGAAAACGGGAGGGGGGGGGGAATCCCACCACATCTCAGGCTCACTGTGTAGAATGAGGAAAAGGGAAAAGTCAAATGTCCAGATGAGGAACAGAAGGAAGAAAACACTCCTGCCCTTGTGGGGGTCTCTCTTCTGCAGCACACCCTAACTGCCATGTCAACTCCTTTGTGCCTGGCCTGTCTACTTTTCTGTAGAGTCCTGATGGTGCACACCATGCGGATAATCTCTCCATTTCAGCTGTAGGTTCCTAAACTGGTGAAGACATCTTTAGAAATTTATGGAACGGTTTCATTTTCCACTCTGTTGTTGCATTCACCTTCCTTGTATGGGGCTGACCCTACTGATGGAGAATCAGATTGAGACCGAAGAGCTTCTTCAATAGTTGCTGAATGTAATACTGGAAATTACTGTGAAAGGACAAGGGGTAGATCAGAGAATCTGTCATTCTTTTTGTCCTGGAATTAGGGCCCAGGTCAGGGAGACATTGCTTAGTGTATTGCTTCTCCATTAGCTCAGCATTCAATCTTGACCTACCTAAATCCAGATCCTGTCAAACTGTAATAGCACCATAAAGACATACTTGGGCAATGCTGATACATTTTATGCATTGTGGGATACACAGAGTTCGCTTATTTTCTGACATCACTATTTGTTTAAATTTAGATCTGAGGCTGCTGCGACCTTTCTTACCAGATGGTTTCAAATGTTTCATTCTAACCTGGGTTTCAGTTTGCTCCCAAGTCTTTAGTTATATCCAATGTATCAAAGGAGCGTGTGGCAATTTCAACAATACTGTTTAATGGGGTAAAGGTATATTGAGTTGGGGAATTTAGATATCTTCTAGTTTTGCAACTATAAAGAGAAACAGACATGCACAGCTTTAATTTTGAAGGCCAGGCCTGAAAAGTCCTCCTTGCCTGGATGACTTAAGGAGCTCCGTGGCAAGGATCCTATGGGTGGCTCAGTCAATTTGTATTTATGCACTCGGATCATGTTGACAGCATTACAGGCTCTTGAGGAGTTGGAAAATAAATGTATTCCATGAACTTGAAGTATGTAGATATATGAAAATATATAAGGCACAGAATATATATGTCCTCTTTCATGGTTCAGACTTATAAGTTAGAAAAACAGGGCTCCAGCTACATGAGATAAGTTACCAGTTGGAGCCTTGGTGAGGCTTTGAGACTAAGGGAGTCTTCCTAGAGCTATAAATGGAGAAGAGGAAAACCTAGTAAATGGGTGGGGCAAAAGTGCTCACATGAAACTCCAGTTGTTATCTCTATCTTGATCTACTTGTCCTCAGGGATCTCTTACAGCCTGGTCATGATGTGCAGAGCCCAGAACAGTCAAGAAGCAGCCAGGAGTCAGGCTGAAGTTACTAAGCACAGAGATCTGGATCTAAGGGAAAACCAGGATTGCAAAACTGAAGGCAGCCTTTTAGGCCCATGTCCAGGAAGATCCCATTCCTGCCCAGCAAGGAGCTGATGGAGAGATTGGGCTCAGCAGAGTCTTGAGGGAGGAAATAAATCCCAGGAACCCTGCCTGATAGAGGATGCTTAGAAGAGAAGGGGGGCCTCATTCCGCTGCCATGGTGATGGGATGATGCTGGGTAAGGCATTCCCGACAATGTCAAGGGCAGACACCTGCTCTACACGCCTCTTGCCCTTCTCTATAACTGCCTCCATGAGTTACTACCTAAGCTCGATAAATTCAGCCCTTTCAGCACAAACTTTTTAATTCGTCGTAGCCCCAAGATACTCTTATCTGTCCGTTTGATGCAGGACAGTGGAATGACCACAACGTGGAGTCAAAGTGATAGTTTTTATCTGTGCCTCCCAGAGGAGTTTGCTTATACCTCTTTAAACTACAATGTCTTCATTGTGAAAAGAATAAAATGGAACCTTTCTCATATAGATGACTAGAGGATTTAAGAGATAATATACACCGAGTATATGCCTTGCACATGGAAGTCATCAGGACATGGTAGCTGTGTTTATTATTTCCCTGTACCAATATCTGTATTAGTTTCCTGCAGCTGTCACAACAAATTATCACAAACTAGAGAAATTTATTCTCTTACAGTTCTGGAGTTGAGAAATCCAAAATCAAGCTGTCAGCAGGGTTGCTGTCTTCTAGAGACACCGAGAGAGAACCCGTTTCATGCTTCTGTCCTAGCCTCTTAGCTGCCAGAAATCTTTGATCTCTGTCCTCATATGCCTTTCCCTTCTGTGTCTCTGCCTGTCTTCTTTTCTGTTACTTCTAAGGACATATATTGCTGGATTTAGGGCCCACCCTAATTCAGGATGATCTCATCTGGAGATCTTTATCTTAATTATGCTTGCAAATACCTTATTCTAAAGAAGGTCATCTACAGAGGTTCCAAGGGGACCTATTTACTGGGGAACATTATTCAATCCATTACAAAACATGTGATTCGCTGAATTGTATCCCTCAAATTCATATGTTAAAGCCCTAATCCCCAATACCTCAGAAATGCGACTGTACTTAGATGAGGGCCTTTAAAGAGATAATTAAATTAAAATGAGGCCACTAGTGTGAGCCCTAATCTATTGTAGTTTGACTTGTGTTCTTATAAGGAGGGGAAACTTGAACACAGAGAGAGACACCAGGAATGGAGGCGCTGTGGGAGGACATAGAGAAAAAATGGCCGTCTGTAAGCCAAGGAGAGAGGCCTCCGAAGGAATCAAGCTGGGGTGCACCTTGACATTGGACTTGCACCCTCCAGAGATGTGAGGAAATACATTTCTGTTGTTTTTGCCTGTGGTATTTTGTTACGACCACCTTGCAAACTAATTGAGTGCATACATTAATGATGGGCTTGCTTTCTTTCGTTTCTTTAGGTGTCGAGCAGCTTACAATTACACATGGAATCTGACTCCTTACAGTGTGGTCGGTCATGAACCCCTTGTTTGAAGTGACCTTACAATGCGAGGGAATCTGCTTTCCTTCCTGCTCAGATGCTACTTAGTACACCAGGCAGTGTCACTTCACTGAAATCCTATTTGCTTTTGTAGCCGAATTAAGTGAAATACAGTAAATACAGTCAACTGAAATTCTATAGTATCTCAGACCATCACAATGCAAATTATGGTTATTATAAAATCTAGATGGCATAAAGGATACAGATTAAAGAGTACTAGAAGTTTCTTTCAAATAAAAATCCTTATTATAAGCTTTTCTCGTGATCTACCTTTTTCTTTTCCTTTGCAATTTAAACGTAAAAAAAATTGGGGGTTAGTTGACAATTTTGATTAATGAAGTGAAATAAAAATCCTATGACATATACATGATATTCTACCTCATTTCCACTTAGGAGCCATTTTGCATGTTAGTCGCCTATTCTACCATCCTCCATTAGCAAATTCTAAAAGTTAGTCTTCCTGAACATGAAACTTGGCATCTTTTCATTTATGGGCTTCGAAGAAACCCTAAACTCTTAAGTGTTATCTTTTTAAATTAGCTTATGATTAGCACAGCTGTTATTTTAGTTTGTTGTTTTATTGCTTTTGTAAAGAGCTCAGGGGTTTTTATGTAGGTGCTAAGCTTATAGTGTATTTTTAATCACCATTTCAGTTATAAATATCTTTAACATTAAAAACAGTACATCTGTAAGCCTATGTTGGCACTTAATAATATACATCAGCAATTAACAATAAATATCAGTAATGATATTGACAACCTCTAGGGCAGAAAGTAAGAATGATAGAGTAAAGAAGCCTATGTAATTCTCTCAAGCTTTTCTCTGACAAGTATAATTGCAAATACGTTGATTGCTGAGATACTTATCTTATGTATTCATTATGACTGGCATATCTAGAGATTTTAGGGCAATATATCAACTAGTGCTCTGGGGGTGGATCTCACATTGTCCTCTCTTAACAATAGTTGGCAGCAGGTAACATTCCTTTCCTCTGCATCTATTCTGACCTGCTTCAAGGTCAAAATAATGAATACATGATCCACCACTCATATCCCTTTGAAAATATATGGATTTCTGACAGTTACTGTAATCAACATATTTCTTCACTATGGTAACAGCAATAAATAGTTTAAAGCAAGGGACACAGGAGCTAGCGATACTCTAGTCTCTATGGTTGACGTGTGAACATTGGAATAACACTCGATGACATTATGATTCAAGTGCCTTGAACAGATTGTCTTGTTCTAGACTGTAAATTCTACCGGGGTTGAAGCTCTCTCTTTTGCCATTGTATCCCAAGTGCTTAGCACAGTACCAGGTACTCAGGAGGTAATCAATAAATAATTTTTAATGGGTAAATTAATGAATGAGCAAACTGCAAAGTGTATCACCATTTCATTGAAAAAAGATATTTGTTGCTTAGTCAAGAATGATAAATAGTATTGAACCCCATCCGGTGAAATTAAAACAAAAACAAAGAACATATAGGTCATGTTGCCTCAGGCTGAAACAAAGGATTATCAAGGTGCAGAGAAAATAGAAAATACATATCTGTGAAATAAGAAGTAGCAGATTTTATATATATATATATATAAAACAGCATAAAGCAATTCAAACAGAATATATAAACATGGTATACAATGTCAGACAATTAAGTTTGTTAACTTTCCACCGTGTACTTACATGGTGGGAAAGTTCGTGAACTTAATTGTCTGACCTTTTCATACATGCTGTACAAAAAAAAAAAAAGATGATAGACATTTGAAATCTTACTTAGGAAGTCTCTAGAGGAAATGCAAAATCAAATGGAGTTTATTGTGAAAAGTCTTTGGAAGAAATAAGTTTTCAAACAGATTTTGAAGAAGCTGAGAGTTCTCATTTGGTAAGAAGTACAAAACTGACAGATTAGGAAGCCAATGTAGGAGCTTAAAGAGCCTAATGGAATTAAGGTACAAAATTATGTGGGAAAATTTTTTAATGAACTCATGTAACCTAGAAACATTTACACAGGAAAACTTGGTATAGTATATGTACAAATGTTTGAAGAATGTATTAAATATAATTCACTGGTTCATTTCTGTAAATAATATCCTTGGGTCCCAGCCGGAGGGAGGCTGGTTCAGATAATGGCTTTCTGAAGTCAAATTGTTGTACTTGCCTGCACAAGCCTAGTTAATAATCCTTCAAAATCTAACCACCTGTGAGTGAGAGGTTGAGGAAGTAGTAATAAATAAACTATTTTACTGCACCTCAGGGAAATACACTCATAATTTTACCCTACCTGAATCATGGGAGGGTAATTGTGATACCTGTGACAAAGTTTTCCATAAAATCACAGGCTTTGTCTGTATATATTAGGTGAAGTAGAGAATCAAGTCGATCAGTAATGTTGAGTACAGAATAAAATGACAAAACAAAAGTTTTCCCTCAATTACCTGAATCATTAAGGTAAGAGTGGGTTTTATAAAGGGTACATTTTCTAGATCTGTGGTTCTTATTGTGTTGGAAACAAAATAAGCTATATCTGTTGACTGAATAAATAGCATCTTTTGCACTAATTTCTCTGAATAAGAGTTATGATAGTCAGCAAAGCAAAATTTCACTTACAAATATTTCTGTCCACAAACATAGCACAAAAGGCCACCTCTGTAGGTGTGGGAGCAGTTCTCAGAAAAGAGGGGTTAGGTGAGGCAGTGCAAAAGGTCTCAAAAGGGATTTGTTACAATGTGCCTGGTTTTGGCCATTGAATGTGTTTCCAAACAAAACTAAAAGTGGGATTGTTCAACAATGTTTCCTGGTAAAATATGATTCTTTTAACTGGAAAAGGTTAGGGACCACCGAGCTAGACAATTGCTTGGATCTGTGCTGACAGTTGTGACTTTTTAGGATCATAGGATTAAAGAGCATCTCAGCAGATCTGACATCTTTGGCTGTCTTTGTGATTGATGCTCATCATGGTAGCCAGTAACCATGATGATACTATCCCCATCAGTCATTAAGGAAGGCTGTCATTTCACGCATATTGCCACAATTTGAGGACATATCTGAAGAGAGGAAGCAATGAAATGGCAGCATGGGCAATCCCGTAAATTTAGCCATTTATCATATATTACAAGATCTAGAGTATGTGGCCAGGGTGATGGGTACTAATGGTGGAGATGGCTTGATTTAAATGGTTTATTGTTTGTAGGTATAACTTAAGGGTGATTTATTTTCTTTTTCCAGAAAATAACCCTAGTTTGGACTGGGAAGATGAACTGTCAGAAATTACTTAAATAAGAAAGGAAATGATTTTTTTTTATTATCCCATAACAGATTTAAATTACAACACAAATGAAGGGGAATATAAAAGTTATGAAAAGCCAAGAAAATGAAACTGTGGAAGACATGCACATATCATCAAATCACCAGCGCAGATGAATCATTTTGCTTAGTATAGAGAGCACAGTTAATAATGGATTATCTCCAAAAATACTTGAAATGCGGCATTGTAAGAGGTAGTTTTTTTGTTTATTTAATTTTTGCACAGTCAGATAATTTTGAGAAAAACAGTACGGCAGAAAGTACTAAAATTGCTAGATACAGCATCTCAGTTAAAAATAGCTACAAATAGAAACCCATGCTTGGAAGAACACAAAATAAACTTAAAAAAAATTGTTTCTGTGAAATCAAATATCTCTGACAGGGTCAAATGGCAAAACACTTACGTTGAAAAATAAATATAGAGAAGCTTAGCCATAGAATTAAAACTAGATAAAAGAAAAAAACAAACAAACCCTGATTACAATAAATGATTTTCAAATGATTTAGGTTGGAAGATTTTTAAAAATTGTATACTCAAGTTACATTAGTGAATTGGTACATAATAGAAGCCACTTTCTACCTACTCTTATATCTCAGCATCTAACAAATACTGGCACAATGTGACATGTATTACCTTTTGGGATATCTACCAGTCCTATCTTTGAAAATTTGCCCCATATCTATAGTGGATACTAGGTCCCATATTGGATGGAACTAGGTGACCCTTCTCTACCATCATAGCAGACTGCATTGGGCACAGAGGCAGGAGAGGGACATATCCCAAGATGGGTGAGTCTGAGCCTGTCTTTAGAAAATTTGGAACTGGAGCACAGTTAATTAATGCTGGAATAGGAAAAGGATGCAAAGCCGGTGCCGGGTCATGTTTGGGCAAATGCCTGTGCTGAAGCAGAGAAAGTCACTTGAGAGATGAAAGAGGGAGAGAGGGAGAGAGGGGGAGAAGGGGAGGGAAAGGAGGAGGGGGAGGGAGAGAGAGAGAGAGAGACAGAGATAGGCAGGCTGACTAAGAGGTAAGAGCAAGAGAGGGAAGGAGTGAGAACAAGAGAAAAAGTGAGATACAGCCCCCATGAAATGTTCTTGTGCTGCAGGTCCTGCTTATGGTTCCATATGAGGTTTGACTGGAGGGTCCCAGCCTTGGCTTCTGTGAGTTTTCCCTATAGTTTTTATAATAAACTTCTATTGTGCTTAAGTATTAGGATAAGTTAAATACAGAACATGAAGAAAAAGATTAAATTCTGTGGAAGTTTGGGGGAGGTTAAACATTAAGCAGAGTCATAATGTCTCTCTTCTTTCAGGTTTCTCTATTTGGTGATTTATTAAAATACAATACCTGCATTTATAGGTGGTGTATGTGACATAATAAGGTAAATTGTGCTTAGTAACTTCTGTAAGTCATATGGTTTTTTAGTGGACTGGAATGTGATTTCCAAACACATAACCCTCCTACTAGATTGTGCTTAGTCAAAACTAAGATTTTGAGACATTCAGCTAAAATTAGGCTACAAGTTCCTTACTCTATAGAATGTGTTTTTGCCTAAGTAAGCATGATTTGACACCATTTGTACTTTCTGTAGAAATAAGGAAATTAGAACAAAAACTGTAATGAGATGCCACCTTTTGTCTACAAACCTGAAAACAGAAAATCCCAGAGTTGATGAGGGTTTAGGTAAATAGGCTACCTCATATTGGATGTTTGAACTATAATAGGAAATATACCAATATTCATTCATTTAACAAATATTTACTGAATGTATTCAAGATGTCGGACACTGTTGTAGGCACTCAAAGTCAGCAGTAAACAAAACAGTAAAAAATCTTGGCCTTCATGGAACTTATGTTTTTTAAAATGTTTAAAAATGTACATATCCTATTAATCTAAGAGTTGCACTTATTATATATTATATATATACATATATAATATATATGTATATATATAATATATAATATCTATATATATATCTATATATATATATATATATATATATATATATATATATATTTCACACAATGGTATATTATGCAGCCATTAAACACAAGATTTTTGAAGAATATACTGTTAGGTTAAAAATTAGGTTAAAAGGAATAACTACAGTAGGTTTTCATCCTCATGAAAAATGCATAAGTACCCACATACATATATTTTTAAAGTCAAAAGACATATATAGAAAAACATTAAAGGTAGTTGCCACTGTGTGATGGGATAATAGACTGTTTTTTTCTCTTATTACATCTCTATTATTTTTAAATTTTCTGTAGTAAACCTGTATCATTTGCTATCTTTTGCCTAAAGTGTAAGATGCATGATGTTTCACATTTTCAAGTGTTTGAAATTGAGAATTATAAGCTCAATGCAGGCAGGGATCTGTCTGCCTTGGAAACTGAGTTGACTCAATGAACATATCAGTGTCAAAAAAATAATTCCTATACTTTAGGCAAAGGAAGGTGTACATCGTAGTACAGTTGTCACTATGCATGTTTGACATTGAGAATGCCTAGAAGCTAATTAATACTTTTGTCATTTCAGTTATTTGTGTCAAAGATCCCCCATGAATTTTAACTTAAATTTGGATCCATATACGTTGTTTAAAATATCCTTTGAAAAGATGAACACAGGGCTGGCCGAGTGGCTCAGTTTGTTAAGAATTGGCTTAAGAGCTCAAGCTCTGAGCAACAGGGCCGCTGGTTCGATTCCCACATGGGCCAGTGAAGCTGCGCCCGAGCTGAGCTGTCGCTGAGCTGCCAATGGGTGGCAGGATGGCTCAGCTGGTGTAACAACAAGATTGCCTATTCAATGGTGGGCTACGCCCACCTGCAACTAAGATTGAACTCTGCATCTTAAGCTTAGCTGCCACGAGGATGGCTCAATGCATAGAGCATGCACTCTTGACAACAATGCTGCTGGGTTTGACTCCCGCACAGGATGGTGGCTATGCCCACCCGCAACTAGGATTGAACACAATACCTTGAGCTTAGAGGCCACGAGCTGCCGAGAGGCAACCAGATGGCGACGGTGCCCTCCACAACGAAGACTGAAGAACAACAACTTGACTGGTCCCCTTCCCCAATTCCCCAACACTGTTCCCCCCCAGTCCCCCAATTAAAAAAATCTTAAAAAAAAAAAAAGATGAGCACAGTGTACATGAAAGAATTCAGTTAATGGCAGTGGATCCTTAACAATAGTTTGAGATGGATTCTCATTCAAACCTGAACAGCAATGTGTCCAAAGTTCCTACTGTATGCATTTTAATTAAGGAAATAAACAAAATAGAGAATAGAAGAGCTGCAGGAGATATGATGCAAGTTAATGTGAAATTAACTCTCAATCCAAAAGGTGCTAATACAAAGTTTGTTTTAGGGTACAGTGTAGTGACTATCTGTCGTTTTTATCCCCTTGGCATCTATAGTTCCCATTTCTGGTAAAATAGGACTGCTTCCCCCAAAACATTTCCTTTTGGGAACCACTCCTCAGCCCATGTAAACTATTGGGTTGTCAGGAAAGTCATAATGCATTTTTGCAATGAAAAACAGAAAAAATATGTCATGACTTTTCCGACAACTCAATAAATAGGTGTGTCCCACACACCGAACTTGAGAGCTCTGCTGTACAGCACAGCAGTGTCTACTTAATTTAAATCTACATTACTTAAAGTAAAATTTAAAATCTAGCTCCTCAGTTATTGCATCAGGTACATTTCGAGTGATTCATAGCTGCACGTGACTAGTGGCTACCATACTGGACAGAGCAGATTAGAGAACTTTTCCACATCACAGGAAGTTCTCTTGAATTGTGTTGTGGGGTTTCGGTAACTTTGTAAACCCCTGTGACTGGCCATGGTGATGAGTCCAGGGAAGGACACATGACCCAGTCAGATTAGTGAGAACCAGGCCCAGGACTTTGTAAGGGTGGAGGGAAAACAGCTCTCATGACGCTATTGAAATAAAAGAGAGCATCTGAGATTGGAGCTACTGCGGTTTCTGCAAGGGACAACCTGTGGAGTATGGAGACTTTCATGGACGAGACAGTTAATTTCACATTGTATGCCGAAATATCGAGAGAAACCTGGCCACGCTGATGTTTTTTGAGTCCATGAGCCAACAGTGCCTGAAGACTACAGCTGATTTTTAAGCTACAAAAGCCAATAATTATCCTTTTTGTTTAAGATAATTTGGGTCTGTTCTGTTGTATAGATATATAACTGAATGAGTTTTGACTGTTATACAGGGGGTGCCAAAAAAATGTATACACATTTTAAGAAAGAAAAACTGTAATAAAATTATAATGCTGAATATATACCGAAAACAAAAGATGAACACAAGTCACCTTTGACTTCTGCAATTACAAGAGGTGCTCAAAGTGGTTCCCATCAGCATCCAGCAGACACTTCTGATTACGGCAAACTAATGCTTGAGCAATGTTGATCAAAATGTGCACTTGTATACATTTTTTTGGCACCCCTGGTATATAAGGGAAGGTAAATTAAGTGAAAAGCCGTGTGGTTGTCTCTCTGATGCCACCATAAAGACTCAAAAGTGACACCAAGAATATAAAAAATGATTTTGAGTCAAACTTTGTAATTCAAAGATGAGAGTGATATATAATTATGTAGATAAATGTATGCTATTGTCATTTAGCAAAAAGAAATTGCGTGTATAAATTTGATGTGGTTTTCTGAAAAGCTGTTACAAAATCAGTGGGAGTGAGTTGCTACAATTGATAGACTATTAGAATCTATGAATATGATATATGTTTATGTAAATATATAAAACAGGGAGGACAATACATTTTTTCCCATGTTCATCAGCTCATACATTCCACAGATATGGTTTATAGATGCATAGGTGTTACGTGATCTTTCCTTATACTGCTTGAAGTGGCTTGTGGTTGATTTTGGCGTAGCCAGCTTCCAACTTATAACTTTATACATTGAATAGTACTTCTTATGATGATATAGAAATTTGTATAATGTATTACTAAAATTTTGGCATATCATATTTAATTTTATATTCCTTTTCTCTTGCTTCTCACTCCCAATTTTGTACCTACTATCAACTGCTTTGAAATCAGAAAAAGTCGTTGAAAAGAATTGGAATGAAAAGGTAAAGAAAATGTAAAGTCCCAGTTTGTTAACATTAAGTGAAAAATACTTTAACTTCAGTGCAAACATGTTCAAGTATTTTTTTAAAAAAATCTGTAATACAGCTAGGAAAATCATTCTGCCCTAAGTTGTTCTCCATTTTCATTCTGATAGCCCTACCAGCAATTTGTTTGCATATGCTTCCATTCCATTTTCATAATAAAATATCGTTAACAAAAATGAAAACACTAACAAAATAGATGTGTTTTCTAAAAAATGGCAGGGGATGGCGTGGGGTAACCGGACATGTTTCCTAACACAGCTCACAAAATCATGTTTTCTCTTATATCATATTTCTTAAATAAACTAACCAGGAAGATAGCCTGGTTAGAAGAAAAAAGTCAATTTTCAGAAAGGCTCCCTCAGGTATCATCAGTGGGATATGTTCAAAAAACACTCTGAGTCAACAAGATGACAGCAATCAGGGAAAAAAAAGACAAACTCCACTAGCATTTGGGCAGTGTACAAAGAACCATCACATCCCAGACTTGGGGAATGATATATGATGCACCTGGAAAAGTGCATTTGGTTTGGATAAACTCAATTCCAGAAATATGTGGAAGATTGGAGAGAGTTAAGAGGGGAAAAAAAAAATAATGAAGTGACTAGGGAGGTGAGGTTTGCAGGGGACCTGGGAGGGAAGGTTAGAGCAACTGACTAAGTAACTTTTAAGACTTGACATGAAGAGAGCCAACAAATATTTAAAAATAGCAAATACTATAGAGGCAGAGAAATTCATTTGGAATGGCAACAGACCACAGGAAAAGAAACAAGACTGAGACAGCCAAATTCTGGCTATCGATATGGGAAAGTGAAAAACAAAAACAAAAAAATAGTAACTTTTCAAATATTCTTTAAGGAGTCCAATAGGAAGCCTTAACTTATGGCAAATTTACTACTCAACGCAAAGAAAGCCCTGACTGTTGGAAGAAGATTGTAAGGGCTGGTGGTGAACTATACATGATTGGAGACATGCTTTCTCACTTAGTATTTCTATAAATCTATTATAATATGAAAATCCAAATTTATGTTGAGACAGGGCACATTCTTTGCCATGCAGCGAGGTTTAAACCAAACTTTTAAAGAACCCATTATTACACAGTTTGCCCTGGGATCTCTGACTATCATGGCGGAGAAAGCTGTTTTTAATTTGCAGTTTTCCCAAAACAATTCAATTAAAAATAAAAATAAAAAAATCCGAAATCCTGCCCACAAAGGTTAATAACTACAGAGGTGTCCAACAGATATTCAATCACAAAAATTGAGATGCTCTTTTCATTAAGCCTCTTGTGTCTTTTTCCAGAGCTAAACCAAGGTAATTGTTTTGGGGCTAATTTCTGAGGCTATTTAATAACACCTCCTACTAGACTTCTCCTATACACTCAGCAAGAGGAAGCATCCAGAGTAATAAGAAAATACTTGTGCTACTTTTGCAGCTCAAACTCATACTTTTCTTTACAAAAGTGATCCTGCTGTTTGAGTTTGGCAATTGCCATACCAACTGCATTGGGGAAGATTGGATTAGGAGGCAAAGCTGACTATGCAGTAAAGTCCCCACTCTCTAGCAGGATTTATATGTAAATTCCATTGCACTTCACACGTTTGCAGATAATGAAATGATACAAAACACTTCAAGGTTTCTAAGTCAGCAAAATAATGAACAGAATAGCCTGTAAATCACTTTACTACATCTTTGACATTTGGTCACTCATAAAAATGGGCTTTGTATTTCTTCTTCTTTCGCATAGGTTTTCCTTTTTAATGCTACATTCTAACAGCTCAGAGCTCTACAGGTTATTGCTAATGTGTGAACATGAGCTACAAAGAGTTCATCACATTTCAAATTTCAGTAAGTGTCAAATTTTTCATTATGTTTCCCTAAAAAAAAAAAAAAAGGACATTTTTTTCCTCCAAAAATGCCGTTCCTTCAGACCGAGAAATGAAGCACACATGTCTTATAGAGTAAGGGCAGTGCCGGAGAGATATACTTTTGTAATTAACTAACCACAAAATTAAAGTTATGTAGATTGATCTATAATTATTCTTTTATATAATTTGTGATGACGTATGGGTAAAAGTGTGTTTTCAAAAGATCAGCCTCTAGAGACAATATGTTTTCGGATTTCCAAATGGATCTTTCTTAGCAATAGTCAATGACTATAACAGAAACGGTCAAGAAACATATTCTGTAGCACAATGTATAAAATGTATTCTTTCCCTTCTGCTATTGTCATTGCAGCTCCATATAGTATCTTGTGGCTGATGGTGGAATTCCCATTATAGTGTCAGTGGACAATCCAGGCATGAGGTAAAGGAAACCCAAGACTTTGGCAACAGCGACACAATTCTCCAAGTGAAGCAAGAATGTGCACAGAGTGTGCATTTCAAATATAAAGTATTCTAGCGATCCATTATCTCATTAGTCTAGTTGAACTTTTCAGGAAAGTATGCTCATCTTTATTCTGGATGACTAACACACATGCAGTACTCCCTTTGGTATATTTAATAATTTCAGTCAAAATAGGAAGCTTATTGACATTTCACCTCATTGCCAAACCAAACAAGATTAGTCATATGAACTGAGTCTCCCTGGTAGATGAATTTTGATGGTGAAATGTCAAACATGATGCATGACCTCTGACTTGTAGTTGGCTTTTTGGGAGCCCTGGGGTGCCTCTCTCCAAAGGAAAGAAGCCCCGCCTTGGGTTCCTGTGGACCTATATGGAGAATCATATATGACTAGCTCATGTCTTACATTCTAAAATACTTCACTCTCATGGAGCCCTCAAATGCACTCAAGTGCTCTAGAAGCACACACTTCAGGACTTGATTTGGGGAAGTTCTGATGACTTAGAGAAATAGCTAGATGAGAAAATGGAGACAATGTGAACCTACTGATGCTAAATAGAGGCAGGATTCTCACAAATATTAATAACAATATTGAGTTCTTACTCAGGCTTGTACTGATTGCTTTATGCATTATCTCATAAAAGCTTCCCAACAATCTTATGAAGTAGGTCTATTATTGTCCCCATTTCACATATGAGAAGACTGAGTATCAAAACCATTTAGAACTCTTTTTTTCTGAAGATCAAATGCCATTTAGTGGTGTTGGATTTATACTATGTTCAGCATTCTTAACTGCTTCAAATACTGTAAAGCCTTGGATTGCGAGTGACTTGGTTTGCGAGTATTCCATAAGATTAGCAAACATATCTAATACATTTTAATGTGGTAAATGAGCAATGTCTTGCAATGTGAGTAGTTTGTTTCCAGAACAAATTATGCTCGCAAACCAAGGTATTACTATATATTCTTCCCTTTAATCTTCCCTGTCACAACCACCACCACTGGAAAGTAATCTCCTTTCTTCTATTCATTGATACCAATTCATATGGGATACACTGATTTTTAAATCTATTACATTTATTGGGGTGACACTGGCTAGTAAAATTATATAGTTTTCAAGTGTACATTTCTATAATACATCATCTATATATTGCATTGTGTGTTCACAACCCAGAGTCAGTTCTCCTTCCATCACCGTATATTTGACCCCTGATTTTTTAAACTGAGATATAATAGACATCTAACATTATTTCAATTTCAGGTGCACAACATAATGATTCGATATTTGTACTAATGTTAAATGATCACCCCAATAAATCTAGTTAAGATCCATCACTGTACATAGCTATAAAATTTTTATTCTTGTAATGAAAAGTTTTAAAATCTACTCTCTTAGCAACTTTCAAATATGCAATACAGTATTATGAACTACAGTCCCCATGCTGTACATCGCATCCCTATGACATTTAGTTTATAACTGAAAGTCTGTACCTTTCGGCCCTCCTCCCCATTTTACCTACCCCCCGACTCCCTACATTGACTGTTGTGGCTTTATCCTTTATGTTGCTTTTGATGGTTTTTAACCTGGTTCAATCTAGGTCTAAGATTTTGATTTTATTGTTGTTGTTGGTGGTGTGTAGCATTTTACATAACTCAGACAAATCAGTTTCCCATCCTGCTTTATTATCCCTCTAAGAGATTTTTCTTCAATAATGCTCACCATCCGGGGAAGAGAAGATAGAGATTCTTTACTTTGTTATGTCTTGGTTCGTTATTCCTCAAATAAATTCCTATATGATTCTCACAGTAACAAAATACAGTTTCTGGGATTACTCGTATAATTATATGAGTATATTTGAATGACAACAACAACAGCACACAGTCATGGCAGACACCGCGCTGGATGCTTTGGATATAGGAACTCATTCACCATCCACAACCCTGTGGAGTAAGTATTATTGCAATCAGTTTAAAGAGAATGAAATGGAGCTCCAATAACTTAAGAAACTTTTTGAAGATTATGCAGTCTATAGCAGAACTGATCCCACACAGATCTTTCTGCCTCTAGGGACCCCGTCCCTTTACCACACTGCCTGTCACAGCCAGAGATATGAGCTGTTCCAAGTTACTTTCTTGAAGGCTAGAAATAAACTTTTAAAATCTGACTGTTAGAGCTGAAGACTGAAGGTCGTTAGTATTAGATACAATAGCATAAATGCCTGTCTTTCCTTATCACTTGCATCTTTGTTCTCTCAGCTTATGTCTCATTTTCATATGAAATGATATTATATATTTCAGTTCCTTGAGCAATTGTGATACTGTGGGGCTTTGGATGCCCTGGCAGTGGTTGCCATAAGTGAAGAGAAGAAATAAACCTTCCTTAACTTCAGCATTGTCACGGTTAAAGGTGGCCGTGGGAACAGGATGCCTTGCCTTCCTTGACCTGTTTGGCTTCAAAACCTCGGCTATTAATCATAATACCAGGTTCTGCTCCTGTGCACTGTGGACCTAAGAGCCCTACTCCCTCTCACTTCTGTTCCTTATAATGTTCTGTGCTCTAGGTCTCATGAAGAGATAATGAAAGAGAAAGCAGGGGGGAGAAGAGACATGTCCCCCAGCACTTGGCAATTTGACATGTATGCAGATCTATATTTGTCTCTGTCTTATCCTTTTGAAGGTGAGCTTGTGGGAGCACCATGCATGTCATGTCGCATTAAGTGCTCAGCACACTCTTACTCAGCACTTAACATAATAACTCTCATATTCATTTAAGAGAAAAGCCTTCTTTTCTTATGTCCAGCCAACTGAAAAGACTCATACGAATGATTTTAAAAGGTTGAAAGGCGACTTTAAGCACAGACATTGACAAGATGCACACACACAGGGCAAAATCTCACAGTGGTAAAACACGCTATTGGAGTTGTTGCTCTTTCTCTTCTTTAGACCTAATGTCTAGATAAAATGTTTGTTCAAAGCTAGTACATATAGTTTCACTCAAGAATATATGTATGTCTCTTTAGAATTAAAAAAAGAAAAAAGAAATACCCATCTGTTTGCGAACAAATTTGTACTTTTGAGTGGCCCGCTTGCCTACAAGTTTATAGGATTTGTTTTACCAAAAAACAAAGAAAAAAAAAAGATTTTACTAAATTAACCTCCTCTAGAAAATAAATCTGGATATGATCAGGAGCAGCCAAAGAAAGAAGCAGTAAAATCCGAAAATAATATTACAAACAGCTTAAGTCACTTAACTTTATGTAAATTTACTTGGGAGGAAAAAAAAAATGAGAGCAGATTAAAAAAAAAAAAAGACTGAACAAAGCAGGTTAAAAACTGGGAGGAGAGAACTCTCACATCAAAGAAAAAGAAACAAAAGAAATTATAAGCTATTCTTCTTTTACTAGAAAGAAATTATTAAGACCTACACCTGATACATTGGAGTAGAAGCAACCATAAAAGAAAAAAAAAAAAGAAGCTCAAACCTGTACTTGGATCAAGGCGGAGTAGCAACCTGCTACAATTATATAAAACTGTCTCAAGTTATTTTTACAGGATTATTTCTGACATAGGAAAATACTCAAGTATGTAACATACTTCTCAGAATTTTTCCTCCCTCAATCAGTAAATAGTAACATTTCAGACACAGTAAGTGCCATGTTCATTAACTTCTCATACTGTATTAGAGTTTTACAAATCATCTTTATCACCATTACAGTTTTATGCCTGACTTGTGTTTCATTGTATATAAAAACGTATCCAAAATGATGCATATTTGTACTCTATTGGTTTTTTTTAATTGCTAGGTAAAAACTATTTCTCAGATATCAAGCATACACAAAGGCATTTTCGCTCTAAATTATAAAAATTTGCTTAAGGTGAAATGATTGGTAAATATTTTAAAACAAAGAAATATCTAAATGCATTTATTTTTAAGAAGTTTAATACTACAGAGCCCTTATCTTCACCTAGTAATAAGTTAACCATTTATACCTTGTTGTCTGAGGCAATACCAGTTTATGTCTCTTGCTCTGGCACAATTATTAATAACATTCCTTTTACTCTCAATGGTATCCAAGTTTAGACAAAAATTATATAGTTACCTCTATTCATATCAAGGAAGCATGCTATGGAATGATTTCAGGCTTTTAGGAAATTTCCTAAAAGACATGGTGCTTTCCTCTATCCCTGTACTTATTCACAAGCCACAGAAAATTCATGCTCATCTATCTATCTGCTCCGGCAACCTTTGAGACTCTAGAGTAGCAGTTCCCAAAGTTGAATGACTTTGGGTCCCTGAGACCATTTTCAGGGGATTTGCAAAGTCAAATCTATTTTTCAAAATAATATGAAGACATTATTAGTCTTTTCTACTCGATTGACATTTGCATTGATTATGGAAAAGCATTGGTGTAAAACTGCTGTTATCTTGAGTGAAGGCAGAGGCACCAAACTGTATTTGTAGCATTGTAGTCATTATATTCTTAATCACACTCACACTAAAACAAAATAAAAAAAACCAACACAAAACAGAGAACAAAAATAACATTCTGATTTCAATTAAAAATGTCCTTTTAAAAAAATAATGAAAATTCATATTCATTTTATAAAATCAAAATCGCTGAATACATGTCTTTAATATTCTGTGTGACAAAACGGGATTTAATTAAAGAGCACTTTTGCTATATACTGAAGTATGATTGTCTCGAAGAAAAGCACTTGTGAGATAAATGTTTGAGTTGCAAACTGAAATAGCTGCTCTTTTCATAGAATACAATTTTTACTCTAAAAAGCACCAGACAGACAAACTCTGGTTATTCAGATGTGGTTATTTCACAAATATTTGTCAAAAGATGAATAAAAGCAAGTCACTTCAAGAAAAACAGCCAATGATACTTGTTGCCAATAGTAAAATTCAAAGACTCAAGCAAAATTATAATCTAAAGAATAATTTGTATCTGCCACTGTGAGCTTGACAACTTCCCAATATGTAAAAACTCTTCTGATAAGCTTGGTGGTGATACTAACAATGGTTTAAAAAAAATGTTTTATGAAACATGTCGACTTTTGGGAAATCTGCATAATTCAGTGAAATGATATTTTGTTTTAAAAATGACCGCTGTATCATGTTACAAAATCATGTAAGTAATGCATGGGTAAGATGTCTATTCAAAATGTGAGATAATGTATTTTAATGCAACAGATTTAAAAATTTTCTTTGATATGTTTTCAGATTCCACTTTGCAACTAACATTTAATAAACTATTATTTGTTCAAGCTTGGTTTAGTATCAAAGAATAATATCACATTATTCTGAAAAGGCTATTAAAACATTCCTCCTTTTTTCACAAATGTGCAAGGCTGATTTTCTTCATTATACTTTAAACAAAATATATTATTAGTAGATTCATATAGAAGTAGATATGAGAATTCAGCTGTTCTCTCTTAATCCAGACATTAAAGATATTTGCAAAAAAATATAACTCATGTCACTTTTCAGACTATATTTTTGTTTTTAAAAATATATTTATTTTTTCATAAAAATGGGTTTACTCATATGCTAACATGCAATGGGTTTATTATTGTGATTTTTAAATTAAATAAATATTAAACATTTTTCAGCTTTAATTTTAATGTGATAAATATTGAGAGCTATAACCCACAGAAACAAAAGCTTTTGGGATCCTTAATAATTTTTGACAATGAAAAAGGGTCCGGAGGCCAAGAAGTTTAAGAACTACTGCCATAGATGGCAATGCCATTCATCTTTCTATCCAAGGTATGTGGTAGATGTTTATTTAATAGATGGGTGGGTGATGAGTAACTGAATATTGTATACATATAATGCCAGATGAATCTTACACTAGAATAGAAAATATCTTGATATGCAATCTGTGAGGAATCAATTAAAATGCAATTTAATTGTTTTCCCTACCATTACATTGTTTCATGCCTCATAATGCCTATTTCCAAAACTGAGATAAGGAAAGAGAAGACTCTGTTCATATTCAATCACTTTATTAAATCGCTCAAGAAACGTCTATTGAGAAAATACTTTTTGCCAGGCACTGGGTGAGGTATCGGTGGTGATTAGAGGGACAGGGAAATATTTTATTTCTCTTAAAGCCATTATCTGACAGCCAAATCAAATAATTTACTTGTTTAATTATCAATTCATGTATTTTTACAACAATTTGTTTGGGATAGGATAGTTCTAACATATTTTGAAGATTTTTACAATTTTGGTGGTGATTTTTTGCTTTATTACTGTGTTTGAAGGCATATTTAGTGTCACTTCTGTTCCAGTTTTCTGCAACAAAAGTTTGAATGCCTGTTAGTTGCAGAGTGGTGTGTGTGTGTGTGTGTGTGTGTGTGTGTGTGTGGTGGTGGTGGGGGGGGCAGGTAGAATTTTGATGGGGGAAAAACAGGGACCTGAGGGGACAGAGTGAGTGGGGAAACCATCTCAGATTAACTTATAGCTTAAAGAAACAAGAAGCAAGAAGAACTTTTAAAGAAATTCTAAACCCTAAGGTTTTTCGTTTGTTGGTTGGTTTGTATTATTATTTTGCCTCCTTCCAGACAAAGTCAACTCTGTTCTCACCAAAGGAAAGAACAAAATAGACTAAATATGTGAGTTGATGGATGTGTTAATTAACTTGATGGGTGGAATTTTCACAATGTATACAAATACCAAATCATCATTGCTTTATTTGTCAGTTATACCTTAATAAAGCTGAGAGAGAGAGAGAGAGACAGAGAGAGAGAGAGAGAGAGAGAGAGAGAGAGAGAGAGAGAAAGTTAACTCTCTTAAAAGAGAGAATATCTTCTTGCTAACTCTGAATGAGTAAAGGCAGAAACAGTTTGGAATACAGAGTACATTTTTTTAGTCCCACTGAATGGAGGAGATAATAAATCTCTTGCCAGAAAAGGACACCTCTGAGTTGTGCCGATATTGTTAATATAATATATTAAGAAGTGCTAAAGCTCCCTAATGCCATTTTACCCACTGTAAGATGTCTTTCCACTCATTTTAACATTTCTGAACCTGGGATAGGTTGTTCAATCAATGATATATCATAGTTTCATTGGCAGAGTTTGAAATTTTCTTTGTAGACTATAAAATATAGGTGCATCTTCCTATTAATAGCATCTTAGATTCAATGAAATACAGTAGCCCAGGAAAAAAAATGAAACTTGAGTTTACAGTTTTATAGTGACAGCATATTCAGGATAGTGGTGTCTAACGCCTTGGCTTGAATCAGCTCCATTTCCCTTTTCTTGGAAAATAATGGACTCATCTAATGGGCAAATAAGGTGGTTGGCTTCAAGGCAAAGTGAGTAAGTTTAAAGGACACTATTTCATCCTGAGAACTTCAGAGTTTCGTATAAAGCTTGCACATGTCCAAAGGGGGTGGGAAGAACCCAGATGCTTAGCTAATGTACAAATAAGATGTGGTCACAAGACAGAGATTTCTATACAAAGAGTGTATCCTAATTTTGATGCTTCCAATATGAACCATTTCCTCAGATTACAATTGAGTATACATACATATATATATATATATATATATATATATATATATATATGTATATTTAAATGCAAACAACAGCATATGTAATTCTCCTTTGTATTCCCCCTCTCTTCTGAAGTGCTAAGGAAAATAAATATGTGCAAAACCATGCATGCCCCACATCACTATCTATACATTGGTTAAACAATCAAAAGTACTTCTGCAGATGCATGTATGAGAAGTAAGAGCATTCTCCCATCTTCAGTCAAGACAGTCAGGCTGTTCTGGCTGCACACACACATAATGGAAACAAAATTGCTTTAAATCATCAAAATACACAAAGGCACATTTTTCTGAGTGATTGGAAATAACCCCGACAAATGCTCACATTTGGTAAATTATGAGCTAGCTAAGTTACGTTTGCATAAATATAATGAAAAACATTTAAAAAAAAATTTAGTAAGCATATAAAGCAAGGCATTCTCTTGGTAATGAATTTCTTTGACAGATAAACCAACAACCATGCAGGACAAGTTTATGAAGGCGTCTTCCTGAGTGCTTGAAGAATATATATATATATATATATATATATATATATATATATATATATATGTATATATATTCTGCAGAATTATATAAGAGGCAGAGATGTCCTTCCAACTAAAAACATATAGAAAAAGACCAGACCTATCATGTAGCTACTTATATTTTGAAAAAAAGAACACAAACAATGTGTAATTGAATGCTATGTTAACATGGCACAAAAATAATTCATATTCCACACATAGAACTCTTCGGTAACATGGAGATTACCTATTAGGTAAACACATAATTGTAGTCTCTCCAACCTTTTAGGTACTACATCTCAGCTGCACACTTAAACAGGCAACTGTATATAGTTGGAGAGGATTTGTGGGTGGATCATAAAAAAAGTATTTGAACAGGGCAAAAAATAATTTTCTAATCACAGGTAACATGGCACTATAGGTTACCAGATTGCGTTGGGTAGGTCTGAGTGCTGAGCACTAAAACATGTGGGTATGTCAGAGCAAAGGCCAAGGAAAGGTGTACACTCATTTAGAATTCTCTAGAATAGCTTATCTTAAGCTAAGCATGATAAGGTAGGGAGTCAGACTTCACTGGATTTACTTACATGGATAGCAAAGGTATTGAGAATTCTGTAGCCTTTAAAAATCACCAGTAGCTGAAGACCACACCTTTACTCAAAAGGGATGTTATCAAGGCCTTATCAAAAGGGCTTGCCACATAAGACAAGAAATTTGCACACACCTCTATAAGGGTAAACTGTGTTTAAAAAGAGAAAATTGGCCAGGGACAGTGGATGTAGTGGAGATGACTGTCTCAGGGGGAAATTCTCTTAATTTCTAAGCATGAATTATAAGAAGAGCCTAATTGTCCTTTACAGCCTTAGTCATCTTTGAACATCATCACCTTTTCCCTATTAACTGCCACCCACCTTCACTTGACATCAGGAAGTAAGAGCTTGAGAGAAACCAGAATTACAACAGGCCTCTGGTTGGGTAAAATGGTACAGCAGACCCAGTTAAACTGGTACCACTTGCCTCACTCTTCGAGGCAGTCCTTATTCCATATTTTCTCTTTTTTCCTAGTTTAAGGGTAAAATCCTAGGAAGCTTATCGCTCTGCTTTAGTTTCAATATTCAAATATATTTGTTAAGAAATGTCCACCTAGCAATATGATTTCTCGTCCCATTATTTTAATGAAACCTCTCGCCTGAAGGCCATCAACGACTAATTAATTGTGACATCCAGTGTCCTCATATTTCATCTTCCTTGTCTGTGTTTCCTCCTTGTCACCTGATCAGACCCTTTTTCCAGAAACTCTCCGCCCTTCCTCTTTAGGGACATTCCCAGTTTTCTTTTTGACTGTGTGACAGCAACATTTGTCTCCTCCTCTTCAAACTTTTCATAACTGTGATCTAAATATTTGTTCCTCAGCCCTCTTCTCTCCGTGTCCTCTCCCATGACATCTCACCTATGCTTTGGTCCTTGTCTGCAGACGACCCCCTACACTCTGTCTTTGACCCTGGCATCCCCTTATACCTGCATACAAGTTTCCACCTGCACCTTCTCTTCGCTTTGAGGCTCTGGCCCCTCAAAACGAAACAAAACAAAACAAAGACTCATTATGTCCAAATTGACTTCACTATCTTCCCTCTCACATTTCCATCTCCTCCTCATGTCTCCTATTATTTTTTTAAAATGTCATCACCAAGGTTGGAAGTCATAAAGTCAAATATGACAACTTTCATGTCTATTTCTATAATAAGTTATAAAACGCTGCCGATACAATACTTCCTCTGAGATCTCTCTGCCATTTGCATCCCTCTTTTCATCCTCTCTCCTCTATAGACTATCCAAGTAGCCATCTAAATGCTCTTTAGGTTCTTCCGCATCCAAACCACTTTGATATTGTGGCCAGAAAAACCTCTTTGAAACAGTTTGTTCATGTTTATGTGCATTTTCATATCTAAATACATTTGCTTCATCCATGTGCTTTGCTAATAGTTTTCTTTTTCTACAGAAGAAATATCTCTCTTCTTGGTATTTCTATATCATCAAGTGTTCCAGTCTAACAGGTGTGTCTTCCTGTTTCATGGTAAGTTCCATAACTATAGGGCCTGATATGTTTACCCTCAAATCCCCTACATATACTGCAGTGAATGACATAAAGAAGACCCTCAAGAAAATCTTTTACTTTTGGGTTGGAAATGTCATTTTGTTTAAAAACTTTCAGATGCCTGAGTTGTAAACCTGAGCTGAAACTGAATAATACTATATGTCAACTATAATTTAATATATTTATAGTCATGGGATATGGAGTACAGCATAGGGAATAGAGTCAATGGAATTGTAACAGCTATATACGATGTCAGAGGGGTAGTAAATTGGGGGAGGGGGGTTATCACTTTGTGAGGGGTGAA
Source organism: Hipposideros armiger (assembly GCF_001890085.2). Taxonomy (NCBI): domain Eukaryota; kingdom Metazoa; phylum Chordata; class Mammalia; order Chiroptera; family Hipposideridae; genus Hipposideros; species Hipposideros armiger. Next base: position 851,918 of record NW_017731465.1, on the reverse strand, counting down.
ATGTGTATTACATTGTTTTGTATACCTGAAACTAGTAAAAAAATAAAATAATAAAAAATAAAAACTTTTAACACTCCCTATTTTCTACATGCCACAAATTAGTTTATCAGGTCAACAGGACCCTAGGATTTGGGATTTGGGAACTGTCAGAAAGAGAATAGCAGAAGGCAGGGAAAGAGGCCCAGACAAAAAGGAAATTGAGAGCAGCATCAAGTGGCAGGCCAGAAGCCTTCTCAGACAATCTTTGTCTGACCTTTTGCCTACTGAGGGCTACCTCGTCTTTGGGGACTCAGACATCCATATACCACAACCAGGCATCTCTCCAGGAATCTCAGAATGCTCAGTGCCCCTGCTACACCATACCCAGGCCTGCCATTCCCAGGGGGTGCCCTGTGTTCATTGGCAACTGCTCAATGACTGATGTGCTCTGCTCTTGTCTTCTGGCAGGAAAACTGGCATAGCCAGCTGAACCTAAGAATACACCTGTCCTAAAAAGCTAATGGTAACTCCAGACATATTAAGCAGAGTTAGACCTTTGAGGCTGTCTCTCTTTTTGCCAAGTGATACTTGGGTACTGTGTTGAACACTGGTTTTCATGCAATGCTGCCCTGATTTTGGTGCCTACCCCAGAGAGTATGAGCCAACAGGAATCTGGGTTATGGTGGGGCAAAGTACTATGATAAGGGAGATCTAAGTAGCCCCATACGGCCTTCTCTTCTGTTAAATAAATACATTTACTGTCACAAGAAAGGCCACAGGTGAACAGGGGCAGGGGAACCCCAGAGAGATGGTAGGCTTTCTCCCACAGACTAAGCTCTTTTGTGCAGTAATTGTCTCCTTTACTTTATATGCAGGTATCTTCCCCACAGTTCCTCCCCCAGTATAGACTACAAGAGTGCTAAACTGCAAACAATTACGTTAGGTGGACCGATACTGGAGAATGTAAACTTATAGATTCTTAGGTATTACAAGTCCAGCCCTGTTATTTACCGTCACATGAGTTAATGTTTGAATGAAGCTTTTGCAATGACCAGTTTCCATTTATCCATTGTTCCTCATCTCTTCATCTAATTTCATTGTAAATTATTTTGCTTTACCTTTTTCCCCCCCCCAGTTTCAAAGTAGAGTCAGTTATCTCTGTGTCATGGCACCCTTTTCTATGCCCTCCCAGGATGTGATCTCACCAATGTCTTCACTAGGATCAAAGGCATCTGGCACCTATTCTCACAACTTTCCTTATCTCTGCCTCAGATTTCTCTGTCACCATCCCCTTTTCCTCCCCTTTCTTCGAGTAAGATTTAAAAAAAAAAAAATCTCTGTAGCTGGCATAGCTACCTGGACTCTCCCTGATTCCTGCCAATTAAGGACACATTTCCCTTTCCACCCCCAGTTGTTCCTGCTCCACTAGCTCTTTTCTCTCCTACAAATGTGATCAAATCTCTACTTTTCTAAAAAAAGTTTTTTGGCCTCACTTCTTCCCCTTTACTTTCTGAATAGAGATTCTGCACATTTGCTATTTCCAATTATTCTCACCTTCATTCTTCTCATGCCTTGAAATATGTATTCTGTTCTCAGGAATCTGTGGGAACAGTTCTTGTTGACCTAATCATTGCTGAATCATTAGCTACTGTCAGCCCATCTATGGTTCTCAGTCTGTAATAATCAGCACTGAGAATCCTGAATCACCCTGGTGTGTGTGCTTCTACACAGGGTTACAAGCTTTCTTGTCTGTGGCTAGAGTGTCTTCACATTTCCTGAACGCTTTCTACCTACAGAATAAATCCTTTTCTTTCTGCCATACGCCTTTACTCTCTTTCCTTCCTACCTTGTAATTGTTTCATGAAGTTACTTATATCATCTATGAATATAGGTCCACTCATATGTCACCACAACCCCACATCAGAAGTCATTTCCTATAGACAAAATTCTCGAAGAGATTTTGCTCTCCTTGGTAAAGATACCAATATAGCTACATACCAAATATTTGTTTAATATTTTGGTCCCAGCCAGATGGAATTTTTAATGAAAACCTAGTTTGGACATTTATTTTCAGTTTATTTTTGGTTTTGTTGTCTAATCATGGGTGTTCAATCATGACAGGGCTCTGAGGAAAAGTTGTTTGAGCTCAGGGTACTTGCAATTCATAGTTAGCCCCTGAAAACCACTGTTTCCAAATTACTGTGTCATATATCATGCAGACACTCTTGAGCTCTTTCACTAGTCTGGATTTTCTCCTTCTTTCATTCATATTTTTTATATGAAGGATGAGAGGGTTATGCCACTCTGAAAGTGGGAGCTTAGGTGGTATGTGTGAATGTTTTCAGCTGTCACTTTCCTTTGTACATACACATATCCTATATCTATAGGAGTCTTTGGCAGTGGAACATTTGAACAGACTTTTTAGGAAGGAAGGAAGGGTCATATTCTCTAGTTGGTGCTCCTCAGTGTGTCCCATACTGAACTGTGAACACTGAGGTAGATGCTGCCTATGTTTGTTCAGACCAAATGGTGCGAGGTGTCCTTTATTCATCTATGTGATATGTCTACCTTTTCTCTTTGAGAAATGACTGTTCTTACAGATAAAGGCTTTTAAGGAAGGGTATTGACAGCCTTCCTCTTCAATCTATTCGTATAAAACTTTTGGGCTTGTCAGACAGACTGTTTCACAGGTCCTTTCTCGTTTCCATTCATCCCCAGGGGCAGAGGCCGCTCTCTTAACCTTACACAGGAATGGAGTTGAATAAGTGTTAGTGGGGGAGGTAGTCTCCCAGACAGGCTATGAGAACTGCGTTTATGGAACGCCATCAATTCAAGTTTCTGCAACGTGGGCTTCTTCAAGGCAATAACAGCTAATAGCATGCATTTCCCAGGGAAACTGAGGTAGGTTCCTTCAATAACTCTTGAGAGAAAAGAGATGGCAAATACTGGGACTGTGTTTCTCTTGCTTACTATTGTATATTGTCCGCTTTGCAGCGTTTGACAGAAAGAGGTGCTCCGGAAATATTTGTAGGATTGAAATGCATTAAATTCACGAGCAAGGAAATAGCTATGGTAGTAGTACCAGATTTTTGAGAGTTGAGCAAATTCCTTATTTTCTTGTATCATTTTCTGAAGAAAGTATCAGATATTCCTAGGGTTGTGATGTAGGAAGATTTTTTTCCTAGAGCATTGACAGGAAGTTAGGAATTTGGTTGAAGCTGATCTCTGCTAAGAGATTCAGTGGTCAGAATGAAAAATATCACCTCAGTACATTTTAGGATTAGGTGTTTTCTCAAAGAAATGAATCCTTTCCATGAAGCCTCTGGACCTAGTTGATGCCAGACACAGGATACTAGAGCTGGTAGACATAAGTGGACAATTCAACTGTGACCACTGCTTTATTCCTCCTCAGATTTAATTATAAATTTACTTTTTTTGGATATAGTTTCACCAATTAGGAAAATGACCATTTTGGATAATTACACAAAATGTAAAATAGAAATATCCTATAACTGGTATGAAGTATGACAATTAAGTTCACAAACTTCTTGCAACAATGTTGCTAACTGTTTTTAATATCAGAAGGATTATTCATTATGAATTTGTACCAAGTGGACAAACAGTTAACCAAGTTTACTATTTGGAAGCGCTGAAAAGGCTGCGTGAAAAAGTTAGATGACCTGAACTTTTTGCCAACAATTCATGGCTCTTGCATCGTGACAATGCACCAGCTCACATGACACTGTCTGTGAGGGAGTTTTTAGCCAGTAAACAAATAACTGGATTGGAACACCCTCCCTACTCACCTGATCTGGCCCCCAGTGACTCCTTTCTTTACCCAAAGATAAAGGAAATATTGAAAGGAAGACATTTTGATGACATTTAAGACATCAAGGGTAATGTGATGACAGCTCTGATGGCCATTCCAGAAAAAGAGTTCCAAAATTGCCTGGAAGGGTGGACAAGGCACTGGTGTCAGTGCATAGCTTTACAAGGGGAGTACTTCGAAGGTGACCGTAATGATATTCAGCAATGAGTTATGGAGCACTTTTTCTAGGATGAGTTTGCGAACTTAATTATCAGACCCTCATATAAATGTTACTAACATCACATAGTTATAAACTTGCATTATAGCAATGTTTAGTGTACCCTCAACAGTTTTTTTTACAAACCCAAACCATTTTATTTTAATCAAGAAGAAAACAAGGTATGTCGCAGATGAAAATGACACATATATTTTTGTGCTCATTATTTAAAGAAAGGAGAAACATCTGAAATCTGTTTGCTAACTACAGTAAAATACAAATTAGCCTGCAGGCACTGTGTGTGCTGTACCCTGTCTGCTTGCCAGCCCTGCTTAGTCCCAAAGTATTAATGAGCAAGTGCAAGTATTTGAACAATCAGCATTTCCACATTTGCATGCAAACTCTCATGCTGTGTAATTATACACAGAGCTGGCACTCAAATTAATTAAAGCTGATTTTTCTGTGACTGCAAACTGGTCATATCCTCAGCTATGCCTTCCTATGAAGTCATCACTCTACATTCAACGTGACACTTCTGTCCCTGGCTTTCTTAGTAATGCTAATGTTCGGCAATTGTTAATCCAGCAATATTTTAGATCGCTGCTGACAATGGCTGGGTGTTCTTGTAGTTTTCCTCTCCTCCCTAGTTTTCCCCCTTCTGGTATAAAGAATAGCTTTTGAATGCTTGCTTTGTAATTATCTCAAATAATAATGCAAACAAATTATACATATTGTTTCAGATGGTTCCCTCCCCTTTTATAACTCCACCCACTTGATTAGTGCTTACAAACTTAAAAAATGTGTTTATTTGCTACTAGCAAACAATTAGTTTTGATGGTTTCAGTCTTAATTTTGAAAAGGCTTTAACAAATGGTATTTTGTTTTAACAGATAAGGATTTCATAATTCAGGATCAGGGAGATTAGACACAACAATGGCTGCTAGATTTGATTAAGACTTTTTTAATCCTCATCAAACACAGCAGTATTGCAACAGAGAGTATTATTTGCCAAAGAGATCCATCAACGTTAACTTCTAGTGCAGAAGGCTTTCCTCAGATCTTCCCCAGTAAGTCACCTCCCTTTGGTTTCTCATTTCCTTGGAAGGAACTGATTCTGTGACAATTCCTTGGACAAGGCGTACTTAAAGCAATTAAGACATTAGTACGATTCTCTTTTCATAAATCTAAATCTCTGATTACAGGGGGCTACTAAAAACCTCATCCTGTAAGGCTCCGGAGAGGAGCTGCTCTGACATAGCCCTCTGAAATCACTCCTTACCACTCAACCACAGCTCAACATCGTCTTCATTTCTCTGTATTCTATTAGCCAGGAACTGCAAGACAGAGCTATTGCAGGAACTGAACGTCTCTTTTTAGAGTGGACACCAAACAGTTCTATCCCTCGGGTTCAAGATCCTGAAAATACCCTGCCAAGAAGATTGCCTTGGTAATCTGCACTTAAAAGGGAAGATCCAGTAGGGAATTTTTTTTTATCATCCATCTCTAGTGATCAAACCAAGAGATATAATCGCCCTTACCTTATCAGTAGTACTTCTGGGTCCACACTGAATATCAGTTAGCAAGCTCCCTTCAAATTCCAATTGGCATACAAGTGAGACAGGAGTATGGAACCTTTCCCTGAGAGGCTTCTGGGCAGATCACAGTCACAACACTACTATCATGATCCGAAGCCTGCCCTTCTGTTGTGTCATGAATTTCCTCTGCAGACAGGTGTCATATTGACATGAATTGTGTTGCCAAGTACATTTTAAGAGGTGGGAGTGGCTGTGTTCTTGTAGCCAGTTCCACCTGTCTCTAAACCCTCATCACCTCCACTGCTTTCAATATTTTGCTCAGGTACCTGGTGACTTCATGAGTAACCCACGCACTGAGCCCGACTACCAGAGGTGTGGGAACAGTATCGAGTTAAAGCAGCCCCGTCATTGTACACAATGCCATTGCTACTGGCAAATGCCTAATTGCTGAATCAGGATTGGGCTGCACTGAGCCGGACAAGGCAGTTCTACTGCTTTCTGTTTGTTTCCTTTTTAGAAACCACCCTCTTCTAACTAAGCACTGAGCAAAAAATAGGTTCTTTCTTATGTTCAGTCCTAAAAATATAGCTTCTTTTAAGCATGGAGAATTAGTATATTTTAACTTTTTTTTTAAAAGCAGCATTTGCAAACCAAAGGGCAAAGAAAATTGGAGTTCCTCAAACAATTAAAATGAACATGACTGCATGTGTTATACATATTGCTCTTAGATTTTCTGATAGCAAATCAAATATATGATCTTTTTGCTTCTTCTTAAAAGGATAACAGAAGTGTTTTGTAAACTTCTCAAGAAAAGGGAATCTTTTACTTCTTAAGGAGTAGTAGTTAGCAGGTACTCAAAGTTTTTTAATTGAGAGTGGTATTAAAATATTTGATTGTTTACATATCGCTTTATAGGCATGTATAAAAATGGAATTCAGGTGTGAAAGTGGCAAGACAAGACTTTAGAAACATGCCACAATTGTATGTTTTATTCATCATTGTAAGTACAATGATGATCAGAATAAAGTCTAGAAAATATGGGGCTCAATAGATGTAAATGGCATTTCTTTGATTTACAATTTCCACCCACTTTATCAATGTACTCTGGAACTGGTAAGATATTAATTTTCTCTTAATTTCTTAGTGACATTTAAATCAAACAAATTGTTTTTCTGGATTGATTTAATCTCAAATATCAAGCTTGGCCCATATCCCCCCCCCCCAAGCAGGAATTTCCTATATGACATTACTTTTTGTTCAAATTGCCTACCACCTAACACAAAATTGACATGTAATGATATTCAATAAATTTTGCTAAGTAAATATTTAGTGGTACATTTATAACTGCTTATGTGGACATTGCAAATGATATAAATCTACTAACCTGAAATCTCTTGAAGGCTTCCTTTCCTGTACTATACAAGGCTTAAACAAAGTTTTCACATAAATGTGAACAGTAATCATTTGCTAAATAAATTGAAATTAAATAACTCTGAAGAGAATGTATTAGTTTAAGAAACAATCCATTCTCATTTTAGATAGAAATCTTTCTTATGTTTGACCAGTATCTTCCTCAATTGTCTATTCTTTGGTACAAATTTTTTTCTGAAGTTTCATGAAGCTTTGAGGATAAATTTAATCCCCATTCCACATGAAAGTTATTCAACTATTTGAAAAATGGCTATCATTTTTCCCTAAGTCTACCCTTTTTTCAGACTGAGCATTCCTTTAATCATTCTAATATGAAATGGCTTTTAAAGCCTCTCACCATATTGGATAGATTCCAGCTTGTCCATGTCTTCACTAAATGTGGCATCAGAACTGAACGCATTACTTGAGATGTGGTCTAATTATGCAAAGTACATGGGTCCTGATGCCAGTCTTGCTCTGGACTCTATTTTAATAATTTAGAATTTTATGAAGGCAGGAAATGCACTCTGAGGAGGGGATGGTATCATTATATTTTTAGTTGTTGAACTTTTACTAAACTTTCTAAATCTTTTTCATACCAAATTCTGTCTAATCAAATTTCTTGCAACTTGTTTTTGTCACAATTGATGTTTTCAATGGAAAGAGTGGACTTTATATCCATCCATACTAGAGCTCATCTTTGGTACTGGCCTGCTGTTCTAATTATTTGTGGCATTTTTGAATTCTGATTTTGCTCAACAATATCTTGGTTGCTGTAGTTCATTTTGTGTCATTCTTAGAAGACATCTGAGCAGCTACTATGGATCAGGCACTATGTTAGGCAGTGATGAGATCAAAAGCAAGAAGACATGGTCACTTTCCTGAAAGAGTTCACAGCATAGCTAGGAAACTGCCAATATAATGATTATGCTTTCCCTGATTTCTTTAAAATCACTGGCAAATAAAAGTGTTAGTGCACTTCTCAGAGTTCTCACTTCAGATTGACAACAATCAATCAGCTTTAGTTAATGAGAATAAAATGTAACACCTATCATTTTAACTGAGCATTTTTTTAAGGATAGGTAAAAAGCACTTCATGTACTGTACATTATGCCATTTAAGAAGTATGACGTCTTTATGAAAGATAGTTTTAATTGCTCATTGCAGTTGAGGTAGTTAAGGTTCAGGAAGTTTATGTTAACTCGCCTAAATTTATATAGCTGATAAGTTGCAGGGCTTCAATTTTAAACCCCAAGACTCTGTGACGCCAAAGTTAATTCTCAATAATTTTTAAAGAGGTAATTCTGCCATTTTTAGAAACTTCATAGCCATACTACAAAATAACTCTCATTTATCTTCTAGAAATGTATGAATATTTTGATTAAAAGATTTGCAAAATTCAGTTATACTCTCTTTTGAAAAGTAAAAATAAATTAGAATGCTTGGGGCTGCTTTGTTCTTAATGAACCTGTACTGATTCTTAAAATTCACTGCCATCTTCTTAAAATATTCACTTTTAATTTAATAATCCTGTCTACATTTTCCTAGGAACTGATGTCAAACTCATTTGTTTTCCATTCTCAGAATCCTTTTTCCTTCGTAATAAACTAAGGTCAGCATCAACCAATCTCCAGTTTTCTTGACTCTGCCTCATTCTCCTTGATACTGCAAAAATAATTGGCAGAGGTCCCATGAACATATCTGAAGCTCCCTCTTTCCTGAAGACACTAGAACATTTTTATGGAGTTATCTACTTCTCCTTCTTGGAGTTCACACTGTAATGGGAGTTATTGGAAGTAAAGTGAAGATTGAATTTTTCTGCCCAAAGTTTTACATATACAACACAGTTAAAAAATATTTGTTAAAAAAAAAATACACACACACACACACACCCCTGGTGGAGGGGGAAAAAATGCTGCTTTACAAAAAAGAAAAAAAATCCCCACAAAACACCATTTTTTGCCAGGGGAGGAGTGGTAGATAACACATATGAATGGTTCTTTTGTTAAGGAAAATAGCTAGACAAATCTGGATGAGACACTCAAGTTGACGAAGTCAAGGTCCTTCTGGGCATAGCCTGATGGGCAGCACTAGATAAAGAGAGGGCTAAATTTCTCTCTAATAAATTATGAACAATTTGTCAGTCTGGGAAACAAGACTTGGACATGGGAAGAAGAGAAGAGACATGAAAAGTGTAGTGGTGTGAGGTATTGCCCAAGAACATGGCAGAAAGCCCAGACCACAACAGAGAAACATAGCCAGGAAGAAATACTGAAGCTACTCACTCAAACCTTAAAACATAGCTGCCTCAGCGCTGGGCTAGCCCAAGAGATGACACAGAAACGATAATATAAGACACAGTCCTTGTCTTTAAGTGGAAATATAGTGGATGTTCCTAATTTTGTAAAATGAAAGATATCTTTAGAAAAGGTAATAGCTTCTGTTTGGTAACTTTTATCTTTCCAGTTCAAGGGGGTATTAGAAAATAATAAACCCCGAATCTTCTTATAATATTCTATTGATATGACTTTCCCCTAATTGTACATTTATTATACTATATTTTAAAAGGCTGTATTTTATAGAATAGTATATTTATTTATAGATATGCCTAAGATTACTTCTTCTAAGTAGGCATAGAATGAAAGGGAGGTATGCTTTCAAGAGAATGTAAAGTCCCCCAAATGTGAAAGATTTTTAAAAATGTTACTTTATCTAGAAAAGACTAAAGCATCAGTTTCATATAAATTTCATAGGAATAAGCAAAGACTTAGTAGGAAAAAAGACTTTTTGAAACATTTTTTTCCAGAAGAACATTGCACATATGCACATTGATAATATTATCCCTAATATTCCTAAAATATTCTTAATAAAATAAATATGTTCATTAATAAATATAATCAATTATGATGGAGAGTATGAGATAATTTATATATTATTAAAAGATACATATACATGTATATATAACAGAAAATTTAAGATTCACAATTTTAATCAATGTTTGAAAGTAAAAATGTATTGCCGAGAATGGTTCTCATTGGTAATATGCAGTATTGGAAGCATCAGCTTAGTAGTATTATGCTAATGCATTATGGCTGGAAGATGAACCTCACTGAAAAATTCAAGAAACTGAATACTGAACAGTTAGTTGCAGAAGGGCAATTATGGGATCTGGTCTGCTTTCATTATCTGAGATGAGTGAGAATAAAATGCAAAACGGAAACATAAATGATGCAAGGGATATTAGGTATGAGATTTCTTTTTGTTTTAATTATCTAAGTTTTTATTAAGAAGTGCTTTGAAACATATAATCCTTTCTTCGATGCAGGCTATTCCAAAGGAAAATATTATATAGGTTTATACAACATTCTAGTATAATAATTGTAATAGCTAACTTCTTTATTACTGTGTGCCAGGTATTGTGCTAAACATTCTATGTACATTATCTCATTTATTACTGCCACAACCGCACGTGGTAGATAATATTATTATCTTTTTTTGACAGAGGAAGAAACTGAGGTACAGAGAAGTTAAGCAACTTGTTCATAGCCACACTGTTAGCAGGTAATTGAGCCAGGATTGCAATTTAGGTAGAATCTGGAGACTGAATATCTCTAGTCATTTATTTTTCATCTCCTGCCTGCTTTCTTCATGCACCCACTGTGTTCTTAAGCTTTTTTTCATATGCTTTCCACCCTCAGGCAGGAGAAATCCATCTTTATAATTTATTTTGTAATGCTAAGCAGTCCTTAAAGACCTACCCAAAGTGAGTATAAAATATAGTTGTATCCATTCGGACACAGCTCAAGGGTCAACCTATTTATGGAACTTTTGTTGCTGTCCTTGGGCAGAGCTGACCTCTGTCTCCTTTGTGTCCCCTGTACCCTGTACAGATCCCTATCGAAGGCCATGATATCCACTGAGCCTATTTATTTACATATCTACTTATCTTCAGGGCCTACCTTGGTGTTGGAACACAGTAGGTGATGAAGAACGTTTGTGGAATGAATCAATAACTGGGGCTAGTCCTTATCTTTTCTCCATCATTTTCGACACATAATTTTCCCTGCCAAGCACTAATTTGTTCCCTGCTGGGGGAAAGTGGAATATTGCCTTCTTCAGACTTTGAATTAATGTTTTTTCTGTTTACTAAAGTGGTAAAGAAACATGAGTTTCTCTGCTCAAGCAAGGAGCATTTTTGATAAATAAGTAAGGTAAAATTACTGAATGAACAAGCTTTTTGTTGGACTTTCTCAAAGAGAAGTTTCCCAAAGTTTGCCCACATTGCCTGTGATAAATGCGGCTCAATGCCATTCTCCCCCCAAATATTTATTATTAAGTAATCTGACCCATCATTTAAACAGAGAAGGAAGCCATAATGTTTCCACCCAACATAGACCTGGGAGAAGAGCAGTCAAGTGCAAACTAATGTGTTGGCATAGTAATACCCTTTCCTTCTTTATTTACTTATCTGACACATATTAAATAAATGAGAGACTGGATAAATTATGGCGTGGGGAGAGGTGGGAAGCTGCAGGTGTGCTCTGAGATGGCTGCAGAGTTCATGGGACTTTTGAGTGACCACTAGGACTAAGATTTAGCCAAGAGATGGCAGAGTGGCAAGCAGACAGTATGAAAAGCAGAAGGAACAGCACCAACCATGTGTGGACTTGGGGGCACATGACTTCTTGGGTGACGGTTAGAAGTTCCATGGAACAGATGGTTCTTAGAGGAGAAGAGAGAAGAGTGTGCTAGCCACATAGTCCAGTGTGAACATTTTATGATACAAGAATGCAGCAATAGAATTGTACTTTAGGTCTACCTCTGTTGTGACCTCAAGACGTGGCCTGATGAAAGTCCTTTTACACCAGGAGTGCAAAAATCAAATGCCCGTAAGCAATAATGTTGTAAATATTTTTTAGGGGGCCAGATGGACTCATGTCTTTTTAGGGAGACGACTTCATAGATGGTGTAGAGGCCTGACCATCGCACTGTATATCTGAAGCTGATGTTGAATAATATTGTATGCCAACTATAATTATATATACATATAGACACGGGATGTGGAGTAGAGGGTGGGAATGGAGTCAGTGGATTTGTAATAGAGAAGTATGATATTGGGGGTGGGGAGAGTGGATGGGGGACGGGGGTTGTCACTTTTTAGGGGGTTAAAAGGATAACTATCGCATTGTTTTGTACACCTGAAACTAATAATAATAATTTTAAAAAAACACTAGAGAAATATTAAAAAAAAATAAAAAATCAAATGTCCAAAAGACCAAGCAGTTAAAGATTAAAGAGTGAGGAGACTGAAGGCAGTAGGAAGCAGTGGAACATGGGCCCCATTCATGGTATCTATCCAATGGTATTAGAACTTCTAACTTTTCTCAGTAAGTAGGTATCTAGTTTTTCTTTTTCTTTTTCTTTTCTTTTAAGATTTTATTGGGGAATTGGGGGAAGGGGAACAGACAAATTGCTGTCGTTTTGTCCTTCAGTCTAGCTGTGGAGGACGTTGCTTCACTGGCCCAAGTTGGCACCATCATTGTGCTCTTCCTGGGCGAGGCAGATCAGTCGCCAGCTTCTGGACGGCCGCTCACTGCGGCTGCTGGCCACTCATGCTGGCTGCTGGTTACACACGGTAGCCCATAGCAACCCACTGCCACAGGGGCTGCAGCCTACGCCGTCTGGCGACTCATGGCAGCCCAGTTCCAGGTCGAGCTGTTGTTCAGCATCTTAGCTATAGAGGGCAGTGTCACTGGTCCTCATATGTGAGATCCGAACCGGGGCCCTCTAGCATCCCAAGCCAGCTCTTAACCAATGCACCACTCGGCCGGCCTGGTATCCAGTTTTTTATGTGAAATATCAATTTTTAAAGTATTGACAACTAATTTCATGTTTTATTAAATATTATACTGGTAAAAAAAATGCCTGTTATCGCTTTATACCCCCTGATTTTAACCTTCTACTCTGACATGACTTGATAATATTTTCTCTGTCTTCCTTGAAAGATTATTAGAGAGATCAAATCATCTTGCAGGTTGTTAGAAAATCCCAATGTGCTACAGCAATTGAACTATTTTTATATTATTATGAATGACACCAATTCTCACTTTTTAACATGCTGATTTGTGTATCATTTGCTTTTTTTCCATCTTTATTTTTATCTAACAGCAATCCCCCCCAAAAAGCATGGCATACCATAGACTGATGTCAAAGGAATCGGCCCAACACTGCAAACTGTCGGTGAAGAATGGTTGGCACCTCTGTTTCAAGTTATGTATTAGATCTATCTTAGGCAGTAGGATAGGATATAAACACTTTAAAAATACTTTATCTCATTTGATTACAATATATATATTTAAAAACCATTTTGCCTTGGCCTACGTAACTCTGGATAATCCAAAGTCTAACAAAGGAAACTCAAAGTAGACATTACCCAAACATAGTGGTATGAGCTATCAAAATACTCTCTATTTTAAAATTATTATTTCTTTTCTACAAAGTAGAGATTCTCATGTAGTTACAGAGTTTTTGGCTAAAGTTTCGTTTATCCTTACCCAATTTATAGGCTAAAAAAACAAGCAGAGCTGATACCGATAAATGCAAAAGACGGATCCTAGAACTAAAGATAATAATTAGATATTGGCAGAGCTCCCCGGTTGAAGTCACATAATCTTTTTCTTTAAGTCTTTAAACAGGATTTGTCTCATTTGTCTGAGATGATTTTAGGGTGGTCCTGCCAAACAGTGACCTCTCAAATTTTCTGTGCCTGTCTTCATGTTGGTTGAGAGGTCTGTACAATTTTCATAAAATATACTCAGATTCTCCGTGACATGCGTGCTCTCTTAAGAAATCAAAAATCTCATAAGCATCCTGTCCATTTTACCCTGTTGCTGATGGAAATGTCTTCAGAAGCAGCACCAGAACCACGAGGTCCTCTCTAAGTGCTTCTCTGTACAGACTTCTGTCAGCAGCTGTGGTTGAGGCTTCCACGGCAGGCAGCCCAATGAGGTTTAGATTAAAAACGGGAAATAAACCTCTTGAAGTCGAATTCTGAATGTATCTACCAGCGAGAGTGAAACGAATCCCATGTTTCCTGTAGGTGACATTTTACTCCGTGGCTTAAGGAATCTCAGCAGGAAAAGTGTAGGTTTGCCTAGAGAGGAGTGTAGGAAAGATTGACAAGGAAATGGAGAACCTAGAAATGAGGAAGGCAGGTTGCCAATTTTGTGTTTTTTAAAACTAGGGATATTCAAAGACTGAGCCCTTGGTATAGACAGCCAAAACAACCTTTTACAGTTTCTGGAAATGGGGCTGCACCTCTATTTCATCCTCTCCAACATAGTCTTGGATTTCACGATGAACAGAAGTTGGGTACTGAATGTTACCTTCTGGATGAGGCTGCAAGCAAACAATACTGGGAAGATCAAATCAGTTGATGGCGTGTGCTATTGGTCATCTGGGTCGCAGTGAGAGAGAAGTGGAAGTACTCTGTTCCTGCCCCATATCAACTTATTTCCCTTTTTCTTTGTTCTCCTACTCCTCTGAATAAGTTGGAGTCAAAGAAAAAATTGGGACAGAGTTAGAAGAGCCTCAGATGTTGGGGAAGGAAGAAATAGGTAGGCCACATCCAAAGATGGGGTCCTATTGGGAAACTGATAGGGCATTGTGTTTGTGAAATCTCCAGTGGGGCTATCCTCAGGAGAGCTGCAAAACCACAATCTGATGGACTTTAGAAAATCTGTAAGATCAAATCAATAAAAAAGACTTAGCCTAAGTCACAAACAAACTGGTTCCTTCTTGTCCTTGGTGACCTTTCCTCCCATTCCACTCATGGGAGTCCCTGCTGAAATTCCCTCCCTCCATTCTGTCACCTCCATGGCCCCTTCTCTAGTCATGTCTGCGAGTAGGTGGCATGGCATTGCAGAACAAACAGGTTCGGCTGTGGTATCTTGTCATGTTGTCAAAGGGTCACAGTCATTTGTTTTTAACCATTGCATTTATATCTCAAAATGAACATGTGCGGTATGTTTTGAAAGTCTGAGGCCTCACATGATGTGATGTTTTCCCCTCTGACAAATGGATCAATTAGTTGAGTTTCTTTTCCTAGTTGACTGTCACTGCCACAGTGCTGGGAACTTCTTGAAGACAGGGACTGTGTTGTACGTTTCTGAAATCCAGAAGTGCCTTAAATATAATAGGCGCATAACAAATCTATGTGGAATAAAGAAATAATTCTTAAAAATTTAATACCCTCTTAGATGCTCATTTTAGCATAGTTACAGATTAGAGATAAAGAAAGAATTATGATATCCTAGGGAAAGTACCTAGGTAGATTTACAGTGTAAACTTAATTCTAAGTCAGACTAAGATCACTGTGCAAGGAAGACTGACAAATACTATATTTTAGTTATAATCATTAGCCAAAATAAACTACTGTATTTTCTTTACATTAAAGGCGATACTTGAAAATATTCTGTTCAAGGCAGCAGTCTTTAACATTTTGTGAGTAATAAATACTTTTAGGAAGCCAAGGAAAACTATGGACTCTCTCCTGAGAAAAAAAAATGCACATTCACATCTACTCAAAACACAAAACAAAACAAAACAAAAAAACGAGACTTTGTTCATGAACATTCTGAAGCACATTCATGGACAAACCTGTATCTCAGGTTAAGAACTTTCATAAAGGCAAAGCCCTTGAATGGTGACTGACCTTCAAGGTCCAGAGGTGGGCTTTCAAGAAAAGGTTTATTTCAAGATTCAGAACAGTGGACTCCTATACAGCATAATCACAAATTCCATCCATTCCAAAAGGCTGAATTGAAAGAAACAAATACGTGCACGGAGCTGCCCCCTCTCTGTGGAAGTAATGGAAATTTCATGCACAGCCCACAGGGCAGGAGAATTCAAAGGCACTTGTTGAAGCCAGATGACATGCAGCAGTATTATGGCTGTATCACACCATCCTCACATCCAAAGAGGCACACACAGTCATTCACTGTGCCAAAACACATTCAACATAGCACAGGGATGGGGTTTGGACCCTGGAAGCTTAACGTAAAGCTTAAGATATTTCCTAAACAAATTTAAAGAGAAATTACTGTCATTAATCACTCTCGGATTCTTTCAAATGCTTTTTCCTCGGACCTAAAATTTAAACTGATTACCAGTCATTCCTCGAGATTCAAAGGCCAGGGAAGAACTTAGGAGAGACAATAGTCAGCATCTTAGTCGCCCTTTGTGACCCCTCATGTCCCCTCTTCCCAGCAATTGCTTCCTTCCCCTAATAGTTTCCTCTGTACAAAGGAAAATATATATATATATATATATATATATATATATATATATATATATCTCGAACTTTCTAATTGAGCCAACTTCAAATTGCCAAACTAGAAGCTGGAAGGTTGCTTTTGAAAATGCTTTTGTAGCCAAACAGATGTATTTCTAAATTTTACTTCACTTCATTCACTAGCTTCTCCTCCACTATATTTAGGACCCATTGCTCATTTTCTTATCATTTTCCATTTCATTGCTTTTGTTTCACATTTGAGTAACTGTAGGTCAAATGTACTCCCGACTATTCTGTTAAAGACACGTGAAATCAAATAGAAGCTGTCTGATTAATGATATGAATCATCTGTTTTTAAAAAATAGGAAGGTAAACAAGTGCTTGGCAGGAGCCCCACCTGCCTTACTGCTGTTGTGCTGTGCTTATCAGGAGGCCAACAATTCCCCCTTCTCAAGGCTGAACTAAAATTAGGCTCCACCTGCAAGATGTTAATGAAAACTTACACAGCTGCATTCCAGAAACAAGTTACCCAGATTGCTTTTGGAAAGCTCTGTGTAAACGCAAACTGGTTAGCGCTTTGCCTAATTCCCAAAATGTAGTATTAAGTTTAATGGCAATTATTAGCACAATAACAAACTGATAAGTGATCTCAAAATAGATCCAATATTATCAAATAGGAAATATGCTGTAATTTTACCCACACATCCTGCGGGGTTTAACCCCTTACTCACAAATGCATACATACTTCCTAATTATTTTGGGGGCACTTACATTCAAACCGAAGGACCCGTGAAGTCACTGGAATAGGCTGCAAACGGTTCCAGTTTGCGAGAAGGGGCTGCCCGTATCCACATGCTGCTCAGTGGGGAGAAGAGTGGGCAGCGTGTGCTTCCTTTGCCCTTGATTTCTTTTGCAGAGTCTCAAGCTTCTTTGGAAGGGACGCCTCACGTAGAAACCAAATCACATCGGACCCACACCCACCCTTTTCTTGCCTATTTAAGATTGGCAGCTCCTGTATTCTCATCAGAGAAGGTGGTCTCTGGTTTCATTTCCAGGTCAAGGCTTCACAGCTGCATTCTGTAGGCCAAAGGACTCAATTTTGATCCCTGTTACTTTTCCATAGAACACTCAAGCTCTTATCTTCAGAGAGAAAGATGAGTTACAGTTTAATTATTTACTAAATTATGTGTATCAAAAAATTAAAGAAGCTGCCATTTGGGAATGGAGAATCTCTCTCTGCCTGTTAAAAACCCAGCCTTGAAAAAATCCTCTTCATCATTTCCTTTACTTGTAGTTTAGTCTTATCAAAGGAACAGGAAATGCCGACAGCTGTTCTGATTTGATCTGTGTTCCCGATGTTGTATACGTTATATAGAGTCTTAACATTTTCACAATTACACCTTCTTAAAGGCTCCTTGGAACAATTTTAAAAGAAATTGTTCCGAAGTCAAATAGGCTCAATTAGATCTCGAGCCACAAATTCGGTTTCTGTTAGAGGTTAAATAAGGAAGAAAATAGCAATGCTAACAAGTAGGAGGCTTCCTTTCATCACCCTATCTGATTTCATTAGCCTAATTCACACTTATTAATTATCGGTCTGATGAGATCATCAATGTAAGTATGCCAGTCTCATGATGGTTGCATTTGGGGAATATTCTGTCTTTTTTCAAGACTTCTACATGGCTCTTGGATGGTATTCCCTTTTCATTTCCATTTCAGGCTGCTGCCCTACTCAATAAATGTACCTGAACTGCCCGTGAAAGAAAGCAACACTGCCAGAATAAACGTTTTGTTTATTACACAGCCCTGCTTACCACTGTCAACCAAGAAATATAAAAGGAGATTTAAGTTTTCGTTCCTAGAGAGTTAACTCCTGTGTGTTTCTACAATGCAGGTCATTACAGACTCAGCTGCCCCCTGAGATGGAGCAATTCTTGTGCATGTTGTAACAAAGGGCTGCGGGTCTGGCCGTGTGGGAGTGGACCGGGCCACTTAGATAAGTTTCATTCACTGTGGGAGCTCAAGGGAACAGTGCATCAAGGCGGCGGCACTGCTTCGGTTCACGGTGTAACTTTACACTATTTTCCCTTTAAGTCGCTACTAATCTCTTGGGTTTACATGTTTTTGGGGGCTGTGTGAGAGAAAAGCGGTGTGAAATTGCCTGAAAGCCTGCTTATAAATAAGACTTATGATATAGACCAGCTCTGTTGATGAAAAGACTGAGAGAAATGCCCTCGAGGGCCCCAAGAACCATTTTACAAGGCTCCCACTGTGATTTTTTTTTTTTTTTGGTCTCTATCTAATGACTGCTAGAAAAAAAAAATCACTAACTAGTTTAAAATCTCACTGGCCCCCGCATTCAGTTGGAGACAGATTAGCATCAACATCAATCTTGTCTACATATTTATGAACCAATGTTACTTGTTTACATGTAATCTCTTTCTGGAAAGTATCTTACTCCTTTGACAAACAGAATTAGAAAGCAAAAAAAAAAGCAGGAAAACTGGGACATCAGGGATGGGAACAGTAGACTAAGATTACAGGGCCTCTGCACTTGCTTTCTAACATACGTGAGAGGCTCCGGCGTGGGCCATTTACATGCTTCATCACCTTAGGTCAATTCTTTGAAGTATTATTGTTCTATTTTAAAGGTGAGGAAACTGAGGCTAGTAAATGGCAAAACCATTCATTTAGCATGGGAGAGTCTTACTTTAAAATAGTCATGATTTTTCTTCTTACTGCCAACCAGCGAAGCTAGAGGAAGCGCAGAGAGGACACGGAGGGACAAGAGAAAAACACGCCTCCCTCTTTATTCCCTTGGGTTCTTCATTATCTCCAGTGGCTCTCCCAGGTTCATGCTTATGCTTCTGGCAACTGGCTTGACCTACCTTTCCTTTTGTGGAAACACTAAGCCCTCTTACAACTCCCATTTTCTAGCACCCCATCCTGTCCACCCATTCTGTGCACCCTTTAGTTTTCCTGCTCCCTAAATCCTCCCACAAACAGCCATTTGGAAACAATTTCGAGGTCTGTCTCCTCTCTTGTTCATCTGTCTTTTGTAATTTAGAGGATAGGGACTGTGTGTTTTCTACTTGTCATGCTTATGCCTCATACTCTGTGGGTACCTAATAAATGCTGAATAATAGCAGCTTTATGGCAGTGCGGAACCAGAAACACAGGTTCTTGTATATAGTATTTCATCACCAGCAAGGAACATTTACTTGTCAGCACTATGCTAGGCACAAAATAAAGTTAATGACTGCAGCACGGCTCCTACATTTGTACACCAAGATATTTTACTTTTTTCTCTTATTTTCTGGAGAAAAAAAAGGGGACGAGAGGGTTGCCACTGAATCTTCTCATGAAATCCACAGCACCCGGCAGATAGAGGTTGGCACTTTTTCGAAGAAGGGGGACCAAGGCAGAGACTGTGCTGAATGAGAACTCTTGCGAATCATGAAGAAGCCACAAATAAAAGTCATTTTTGCTGTTGCATACATCTCCTGGTTTCCTTTGTGCTTGCATGCAGAGGGAAAGAAAAGACTTCCCAAAATTTTTATTTCCTAAGAATAACAAAAATATCACTGTGTTCATGCTGTGCCTAAACAAGCAGAGTAAATTGAATGATTTAAACTTGATAATTTAGGGCAAAGATTCATTTGCTTGTAATATCAACATAATGGACTCAAAAGGGTTCTAGGGTTTTGTCTGTTTGTTGTTTTGTAAATAAGATCTCAATTCCATTTCTTTTGCTCCCCTGTGTGGACAGAGGCTACAAACATACAGGAAAGATAAAAGGCCACTTGTAAATTTGGGACATATTAATTCATGAGCAGACCCCATTGTAACATCATTGATTGGTGTTGTTCTCAATCACTAATTCAGTAAATATTTACCAGGGACGACCTACCACATTCTTGCCTCTATGCTCTACAGTGGAGCTCACACTCCAGTGGAGACAGACATGTAAACAAGTAATTCATAAAATATGGTGTGGTTTAATGGAAATAAGTCTTACAGGAATGATAAATTCTTCCTATGTGCTCTGAGAAGGCGATATGCGAGAGGTGACATTTCAGCTGTGTCTTAAAGATGAATAGATGTTCATTGTCAGAGAGTGAGAAATACATCATAGGGGAAGAGAGCACAAAGTGCAAAGATAAAAGTCCAGGGAAAAAGATAGTATAGTGTGTCTATTACCTAGGGCGTATGATAAGAAATAGTAGAAGATGACATTGAGCTACTTGATAATGAAGGCCTTTTTGTATCACTCTAGGGAGATTAATATATATATATATATATATATATATATATATTTTTTTTTTTTTTTTTTTAAAGATTTTGTATTGGGGAATTGGGGGAAGGGGAGCAGACAAGTTGCTGTCATTTTTTGTTCTTCAGTCTAGTTGTGGAGGAAGTTGCTTCATGGGCCCAAGCTGGCACCATCACTGTGCTCTTCCCGGGCGAGGCAGATCAGTTGCTGGCTTCTGGACGGCCACTCACAGCGGCTGCTGGCCACACACGGTAGCCCATGGCAACCCACTGCCACAGGGACTGCAGCCTACGCCTTCGCCAGCGACTCACGGCAGCCCAGCTCCAGGTTGAGCTGTTGTTCATCATCTTAGCTGTGGAGGGCAGTGTCACTGGCCCTCATATGTGGGATCCGAACTGGGGCCCTCTGGCATCCCAAGCCAGTTCTTGACTAACACGCCACTCGGCCGGCCCAGATTAATATATTTTATAGGCATTGGGAAGTCATGAAGAGTTTTAAGCAGAAAGATAATAAGATTCTATTTATTCTCTAGAAAGAGAATGCAGCATAAAGAACAGCTTGGCAGTAGTTGAGTTTGTAGGTAAGGGTGAATTACATGGGTATTATTTTAGTTGAGGCTTAAGGAAATGATGGGCTTTACTTGGGAAGTGCAAGAGAAGGTGAAAAATATGTAATTGAGAGACATTAGGCAGTAGAACTAACAGGACTTGAAAGCTAACACCATATGTGAGAGAGGGAGGTCAATTGCCTAGATGGTGGTGCTCTTATGGGGAAAAGCTATCACTTTTTTGCATTCCCAACAATTTCAGGAACTATGCTGAGTTATTTTCATATGCTAAATTATTTAAATCTCACAATAACAATGTGGCATAAACAACAGGTAATTTTATCCCTATTTTCTATGGAGCTCAGGAAGGGTGAGACTTGCCAAGTTGCCCAGTGTCACAACTAGAATGTAATGGAGTCAGGATTGGAGCCTGAGTTTTCTCAAGTCAATACATTCTTCACACATTTCCACCATCTTCAGGTAGCATTAATGAAATTCCATATAAAACCCTGATATGGCTTTTAAATAAAAATAAATCATAAATTTAATGAGTGAGTGTTGTGACAAATTTAAAACTTTCTTTTTGAGTGAAATATTTTTTTTTTCTAAAAGTGTTTACTGGTTCTGGTTAAATGTCTGGACAAATATTTTTGCTGATAAACAGCAACAACAAAACAGAAAATAAGCTTAAACTTCTGTTTGCTGATTTGTAGTAAAAAAGATTGACATCGCTTTGTTAAGGGAACATTATTGCCATGGAGTCTGCTAGAGATGAGGCCTAATACATGGGTAGAATACCATGTTTTCAAATAGCTAATCACCTGATTTCAACTCACTGGGGATTTCACTTTCAGTTTTTCAGTATTACTAACTCAAAATACTTAGGAAAATATATTATTAAATAAAAATATTTCTAAAGTTAGCTGAGCAAAAGTTTCTTTTTTCCTAACAAGCACAGTAGGCTTTTATTACTAGATGGAAAAAAAAAATAGGCTGTGCTTTTTCATGTTGAGGCCACTTAATTATTGTTACTATTGTTATTATTAATTTCTAAATTTCTACTTCTTAGGTCATCTCATTTTAGTATGGTGGATGCTGTATTTCCCAGCATCTTCGTTTGCTTTTGTGGTGATTTGGGAAGGTATTTATTTCCATGAGCTACTTGCACCTGGCCTGAAATCTGTGAAAGAGAAGAGGATGCAAAAAAAGAAAAGAAAAGAAAAAATGACATGGCCTTCAGCACTTTCTTTTTCTTTATTATTTCATTTTATTTTTAAATTTTTCATATGAAACATTTTCCTGCAAGGATCTTCTATATATAGGTGGAGGATGCTTTTGATATGTAGATCAAGCAAAATGGTAAATACATAGCCCTCTCTTTTCAAACATTCCCTTATTCTACAATGTGCCTGTCGCATCACTTTGATATCCATGAGGCCTGCTCTTGGGTTTGTATTGTAACTTAGCATCTTTCCATTGTCCCTTACCACAAATATGTCTTTTAAGGAACTACATTCAGAATTTAATCCATCAAGCTTTAGCTCCTTTTTCTCCTCCTTCCTTATGGAAGGTTTAGGGACTAAGTCTTTGATTTTCTTTCTGTGACTTTGAGTGTTCTCCCTTTCTTTCCTAATTGCTACAATCTGGTGTCCTCTTTTGCCTAGGAGTAAACAAAAACAGAAACAATTGGTGAAGAGAAACATGGGCTCAGGAGCTCAGGTGCCTGACTGGCTGATGGATGGGAAGATCTGGCTCTCAGGAATGAGCTCTTTTTACCACACCATGCAATCTCAGTTTCAGGATGGGCTCTAAGCCAGGCCCAGTGGTAAGTGCTGTACATGCATTAGTGTCCTCTAACCAACCTACACGGTAGGCCTCGTTACCATCACTACTGTTTCAACTGAAGGAATCAAATCCAAAAGAGATGAAGTATCTTTCTCAAGGTCATTCACTTAGTAAGTGATAGAATTGATCAGTAGACCCAAGTTTTTCTGAATTCAGTACCTGAATTTAAATGACTAATTCATTTTTTTTTTCATCTGAAATCTTTCTAATGTTTTACAGTTCCCTGGATTGGAGGGAAATATACTCCAGAGAGTATATTTTCTCTGATGTCTGTGGACTTGGTAGCAATCTTCTAAAAACAGGGAAAATGGAAAAGTTACCAAGGTCACTCATCAAAAGAAAAAGGAAAGGAGGAAAGAAAATATATAAACCTATATATTTTATGGGAAAAATTATAAGCTAAAACTTGAGCTGGAGGATAAGCATTGTTTAATGTTGGCTCTGATTCTCTATTGACCTGTCTTATTTAGTTTCTTATAATAGCAAATAGTATATAGAAATGATCATTAGGTGTTAGTTTGGCTAATACATTACTTTGCAAGATACAAATACTATTTTGAATACAAATGGCGGTATCTTGACACACCAGCAATACAAATCTTCTGAGCTATATATTAAATATACGTAATATTACTCATTTTCAAGGTGAGCAGTAAATGCCACTTGACATTTTAAAAATAAGGTAAACATTAAAATTTTTTAAAATTCTGTATTAAAGAGTAATTCATTAGCTATAAATCATTTTTAAATGTGACTTTATTTTATCCAAATTGTACTCAGATGTTAAATTTTGAAATACTGCCAGAGTCTAATAATTTATAAAAAATCATTTACCATGGTTCATTTCTTAAAAAGGTCAATATGATGATTTGGTGATCTTAATGAATAAAGTGGATCACCCCACGATGCATTTATCTACAGTCATTGACAATTATAAAGATTCAATTCAAACATTATACACTGTACCTCTATTATTAGAAAGTGCTGGGTTATGCTCTTTTGGAAAAATAACAACAAAAAAATAAATAGAAATAAATGTATTTCATTTAAATTTAGATAAATTAAATAAAACAAATAATAAGTAATGATTCCTGTTCCTCAGGAACTGACCTTAGTGGCAAACATATCTAGTAGCATCCCAAAAATATTATATAAGATATATTATTAGATATGCATAAGTTCTATTGTTAGAGTACAGAAAAGTAAGAGAGTAATTCTAACTTGAAGAATACAGGTTTCCAGAAAGAGAAGGGATTTTACTGGGTCTTGAAAAATGGATAGGATTTTGAGAGGTAGGTCTGACTATGAATACAGATACTGGTTACTTTAAGACCAAGTCAAATTCCTCTGTTTAAGCATGTCTTTTTTTTCTCATTGAAAAACAAAACAGATACATTACTTGGAAAAGGTAGGTATTTGTGTCTTGATATAAAATTTTTAAACAGTGCATATTCTTTGTTTAAATGCCAGAAGTAAGATATTTTTCTTTCTCATTATATGAAATAAATAATGCTAAAAGCCGAAAAATTATAAAAGTCGCTTGATAAAATGAAGCAAGCAAATAAATGCTTTCTAAAGGTCTCAATTTAGTGTGTTCTTTCCCTGAGGCTTGTTGGACCTAGTCCACAGTCACAGTTTCTCCATCATATGGGTGGCCAGTCAATGTGGTGCCAGCAATAAAATGTGTAATCAACTTTCACATGTTTTTAGACAATCCCAAATCACTCTGATCATGACTGAAAAGAAAACTACCATTTCAATTAATAATCTATAAATCCTCAGGGGAAGGTTAAGTACCATACCCAGTAGAATATTTCACGTTTTATTTTAAAAATGTAGAATAACACAATCTAGATATAGTTATCCTTAAAACATCAGTCAGTTTTCTACTATGTAATCTTCTTTCAATGTTAATATTTTAAATTGTCATTTCTGCCTGTCAAGATGGCAGAGTAGGTAAATGCTGGGCTTACCTTCTCTCACAACCACATCAAAATGACAACTAAACTACAAAATAACCATCATTGAGAATCACCTAAAATCTTGCTGAACCAAAGACCTACAACCAAGGACATACAGAAGAAGCCTCCTCAAGAATGGGAGGAGGAGCAGAGAATGCAGAACTGGATGGTCCCACACTGGCATGTTGCCATTAAAAATCAGGAGGGATATCATGGCTACAGTGGTACCCCCAAAGGAGCAAGGGGTCCCAGTGCCACACAAGGCTCCCTCCAGCTCAGGGTTCCAGTGCTAGGAAGAGAAGTCCCTATAATTTCTGGTTGTGAAAACAAGCAGAGATTGGGGCTGAGTGAGATGGACGGCAGCTGGAGTCCCAGACACTCCTCTCGAAGGGATGACACATGGACTTACTCGCCGATACAATCCCTGGCTCTAAGCTTCAGCACTGGGGCAGCAGTTGGAGAGGCAACAGGGACATATAGGGGGATGGTGGTAGAGCGGAGTTGTCTGGCTTCAGAACAAGGGCTGGAGAAGCAGCTTTCTTCAGGATTGAGGAGCTGGCAGAAGCTGTTGTTTCTATATTGAGCCCTCCCCCTTCCCAGTGTGTAGATTCAAGCAGACATCATATCTGAATCGCTACCTAGCTGGCTAACACCACGTTTTGCTTTATTTTTGCCATGCCCTGGTGATTCTGAGACCCTGCCCCACCCAACTTTTGGGCACACCCAAGCTGCTCTCAGTGGCTTTTTCAGACAAAGCGCCTGCCTTGGCTCATGCTACAGACTTTTCTAGGGTCTTTCAAAGGTTTGTGGAACAGAGACAAGCAGCATCTGGCCTTGGTTTATGGCTTGGCCTCTTGAGGTACTTCCAAGCACAGTGAAGGTCGTGGCCCTCTTCAGATTTCTTTTGGCTTCTGCCACATGGCCCTGGGTGGGGCATGGGCTGTGACTGAACTTGACTTGTGCTAGGTCCTATCCCAGGTGGCCCTGGAGCTGGTGTGCCCAGTGGCCAGCTTCAAAATGAGCTGGAGCATCACCCAGCTGCCTCCAAGGATGACACACCCAAGGGGAAGATTGGGCAGGCATCCGAGTCCTTCTGAAGGAGATCCTGCTCTGTAGGGTCAACACCTGTACACAACTCCTCCACTGTAGTCATGGCTAATCCTCATAACCAATAAGCTCAAAGATCAATCCTTTCCATTGATGTACAAACAGCAACTAAGGCTCAACTACAAAAGTAGGGCACACACAACCCACACAGGGGTCAAGCCTGGAGTGTGTCTCTCAGGCGACCAAGAAGACTGCACCACGGAGCCCCGCAGCACACCTACTATGTAAGGCCATGCTGCTAAGACTGGGAAACATAGCAGCCATACCTAATACATAGAAACAAACACAGGGAGGCAGCTAAAATTGGAAGACAAAGAAACACATACCAAATAAAAGAATAGACAAAGCTCTAGAAAAAGAACTAAACAAAATGGAGACAAACAATCTACCAGATGCAGAATTCAAAACACTGGCTATAAGGATGCTCAATGATCTCAGGGAGAACTTCAACAAAGATATAGGAAATATGGAAATAGAAAACATAAAAAAGAGCCAGTCAGAAATAAAGAATACAACAACAGAAATGAAGCATACATTACAGGGAATCGATAGTAGATTAGATGAAGCAGAGGATCAAGTCAGTGATTTAGAAGATAAGGTAGCAGGAAACACCCAATCAGAACAGCAAAAAGAAAAAAGAATCCAAAAAACTGAGGATAGTTTAAAGGGCCTCTGGGACAACATCAAGTGGACCAATATTTACATCATAGGGGTGCCAGAAGGAAAGAGAAAGAGCATGAATTAAAAACCTATTTGAAGAAATAATGACAGCAAATTTCCTTAGCCTGGCAAGAAAATATATATACAAGCCCAGGAAGTGCAGAGAGTCCCAAAAAAGATGAACCAAAAAAGGCCAAAACCAAGACACGTCATAATTAAAATGCCAAAAGTTAAAGACAAAGAGAGAATCTTAAAAGCAGCAAGAGAAAAACAGTTAGTTATCTACAAGGGAGCTACCATCTACAACCAGACTGTCAGCTGATTTCTCAACAGAAACTTTGCAGGATGGAAGGGATTGGCAGGAAATATTCAAAGTGATGAAAAGCAAGATTGCTCTACCTAGCAAAGCTATCATTTAGAATTTAAGGACAGATAAAGACCTTCCCTGATAAGAAAAAAGCTAAAGGAGTTCATCACTACCAAACCAGTATTACAGGAATCTTAGAGAGACTTCAAGATGAAAAAAAAATATATATATATGAATGATAAAATGGCAATGACTACATACCTATCAACAATTACTTTCAAAGTAAATGGATTAAATGCTCCATTCAAAAGAAAGGGGGTTGAAGGGATAAGAAAACAAGACCCTTACATATGCTGCCTACAAGAGACAAGCTTCATATCAGAAGATACACACAGACTGAAAGTAAAGGGATGGAAAGAGATATTTCATGAAAATGGAAACAAACAAACAAAAAGCTGGAGTAGCAATACTTATACCAGACAAAATAGACTTTAAAACTAAGGCTATAACAAGAGACAAAGAAGGACCTAGTAATCCCATTTCTGGGTATTTATCTGAAGAAACCCAAAACGCTACCTTGAGGGGACATGCTCAGACATATGTTCATTGCAGCATTATTTACAATAGTCAAGATAAAAGGGCAAATTGGTGTCCTTGAATGGATAAATACATAAAGGAGAGGTAGTACATATATATTGGGTTTTCGGAAAAGTCATGACTTATTTTTCTATGTTTTTCGTTGCAAAAATGTGTCATGACTTTTCTGACAACCAATACAATGGAATACTACTCAGGTATAAAAAAGGAGGGCCGGCTGAGTGGCTCAGTTGGTTAAGAGCTCGCTCAAGAGTTTGAGCTCTGAGCAACAGCGGTTCGAGTCAGCCCGAGCTGAGCAGCCGTGAGCTGCCAACAGGTGGCGGTATGGCTCAGCTAAAAAAATAAATAAATAAATAAAAATAAAAAAGGAATGAAATCTTGCCATCTGTAACAACACGGATGGACCTAGAGGTAGTGTGCTGAGTGCAGTAAGTCAGACAGTGAAATACAAATATCATATGATTTCACTTATAAATGGAATCTAAAGAACAAAACAAACAAACAAACAAAACAGAAACAAACTCAAGATACAGAGAATATTTTGATGGTTGCCAGATGGGAGGGGGGCTGAGGGTGGGAGAAAAGAGGAAATGATTAAAAAGTACAAATTGATTGTTACACAGTAGTCATGAGGATGTAGGGTATAGCATAAGGAATGTAGTCAATAATATTGTAATAACTGTGTATGGTGTCAGATGGGTACTAGATTTATTGAGGTGATAGATGGGGGGGCTTGGGGCAGAATGAAAAAGGTGAAGAGATTAAGAAATACAAATTGGTAGCTATAAAATAGTCATTGGGATGTAAAGCAAAGGGAATATAATTAATGATATGGTAATAACTATGTATAGTGTCACGTGGGTACTAGTCAGGGGGATCACTTTCATAAATTATATAAATGTGTAACCACTGTGCTGTACACCTGTAATTGAAAAATGTTAAAAGGGCAGAAAGGTGAAGAGGAATAAGAGGTCCAAATTTCCAGGCATAAAACAAATAAGACATGGCGATGTGATTTACAGCACAGAGAATACAGTCAGTAATATTGTGATAGCATAGTACTGCGTCAGATGGCTGCTGGACTTATCATGGTAATCACTTTTTTTAGCATAGGGAATATAATCAATAATGTGGTAATAACTCTGTATAGTGCCAGGTAGGTGCTGTTGAATAACTATGATGTACACCTGAAACTAATATAATATTGCATGTTAGCTATATTTTAATAAAAATCTTTTAAAAAATTGTCATTTCTCACAATCCAGGGACTTCGATAATTGAGATAAGTTGCTTTTGGAAACACATATACTTTATGATTGCATTTCATCTTGGTGAAATGAAAAGTGATAACTTTATGACAGCTTTCCACACTGCTTTTAGCAGTGCAGCCCATGGCATCCTTGTCCTTCACGTAGTTGAATTTTGCTCAATAAAAGGAAAAGTAGTTATTATGGCACAGAAGATATCAGAGTAAAATTTCTCTAAGCCGAGTGCTTTTTTAGCTAGTGAAGATGTTCTTAAATATGTATCTGTTCCATGTCACAGGACACAGTTAGCATGAGTAGTTAGAACAGTACCAACAGCAGCATCCATCCAAGAAAGCAACATGTAAGAGCTTTTTGAAAGCTGAAAATGATTCAGGGAGGAAAATTTCAGAGATGACAGCTGTTTAAATCTAATCAAAACCTCTTTTCTACACCAGGAGACATTTAGTCTTCCATTGACTCTAATATGTACCTTAGAAATCTGTAGGGTTTTAGAAAGCAGCTAAAGCAACACTCGATAGCCCAATTCAAAGATAAGACATGGTGACATCACAGATAAGGGATTAATTTGGAGGAGGAGGAGGTATGCAAGGCTGTTGTCTGGGACATCATTTGAGATGGGTGAGAATCTTTTATTTTTTTTAAAGATTTTATTAGGGAATTGGGGAAGGGGAACAGCATTGGGGAATAAGGGAAGGGGAACAGACAAGTTGCTGTCCTTTTGTTCTTCAGTCTAGCTGTGGAGGACGTTGCTTCACTGGCCCAAGTTGGTCTTATCATTGCACTCTTCCTGGGTGAGGCAGTTGCTCGCCAGCCATTGGACGGCAGCTCACGGCAGTTCACGAAAGCACATGCCAGCTGCTGGCCAGCCCCACTGCAGCCTACACCGTTGCCGGCGACTCATGGCAGCCCAGCTCCAGGTCGAGCTGTTGTTCACCATCTTAGTTGTAGAGAGCGCAGCATCACTGGCCTTCAATGTGGGATCTGAACCGGGGCCCTGATGCTCAGAGCTGGTGTCCCAAGCCAACTCCTAACCAACGTGTCACTCGGCAGGCCCGATAATCTTAAATAATGATAAATTTAAAAACTATGTGTTTTTAACTCATGCTACCATGTGATTTTTCTTTTCACACACACTATTAAAATTTCCCATCCCAAAGAAATAGCATGTCCACACACAATCACACACGTACACAACTGAAACCAACAATATTTGCACAGGACTTGCTACTCCAAATGTGATCTACAGACAGGCCTCAGGTGGGAGCTTCTTAGAAAGGCAGAACCTGGAGCCTCACCCCAGACTTAACTGACTTAGAATATGCAATTTTACAAGATCCCTGTTTGATTCTCCTGCACATTAAGTTTGAACGAGCACTGGTTTAAAAACAAGCATTAAAAGTTGTACAGCCCTCTCATTCTTAAAAGCCATGCTTCTTAAATTTCAAACCATTATAAATTTCCTCATTGTCTAAGGCAGTATAGTTTAGTGAGTGGTAAGAACAAGTGTTTCCAAAATTCCATGTCCAAATGGCCTGAAGCCCACTTCCAGGGCCAACTTGGGCCTTTTCCCTGGGTCAGTCCTGCTAAAGAGGTGGCTTTCTGGGGTGGAGAGCAGGTGAGGGATGGGAACTAGACACATGCTTGGTAGGTCCCCTGCCCTGCAGAATGGAGCAGGGGGTGGAAGCAGGGAGGGCTGGTCCCAAATTCAGGCCTCCATCTGTACTCTTGCTCAGGACTTCCATATATTAGGGGGTACGGTAATTATTAACAATCAATCTGTGCCTATAAAGGTGATGATTTTATGAAATAGTGCTCATGAAAAATATATGAAAAAAATAATGCTTGCAATTCCTTCCACCCCTACTTCTGGTGGGAGAAAGGGTGTTCGTTCAGATGCCATGCTTCTCCTTTTCATCTGTTTTATCTGCTTCCATTCATACTACTGCTGGTGTGGCACGGTGAGACTCACATCCATACTCGGGCTTCCAGGCTCTGTGCCAGAGGAGCCTGACAGTGACACAGAGGGCAGTGTACTTCCCTAGATATACACACCCAGCTCCAGCTGCCAGCAGTGGGAGTTCTACAATCAGACTGAGAGCAGAATACAGTGCAGAATTGTAAATTTGTCCTCAAGGTAAGACAGCACAAGTGGCCTGGTTACAGAAGTCATACTCCACAATGAAAGAGCAAATGCATTGACAATTTAGAGGGGAGTTTGTTCCTCCAAGTTCTAGAAGGAGAAGCAGTTGTATATGAGTTGAACTACAGCCGAGCATCCAAGGAGTTTTTTAAAATCCCTTAAAATAAATTACATAGTAACTTGCCTGTTTATTAAGACGTCTTTTAGGGGTGACCAGGTGGCTCAGTTGATTAGAGCATGGTGCTGATAACACGAAGGTTGCCGGTTCAATCCCTGCATGGGCCACTGTGAGCTGCGCCCTCCCTAAAAGACGCAACTATGCCATTGTAGCATGAAAGCAATGTGTAACCAATGACCATGGCTATGCCTCAATAAAATTAAAAAAAAAAAAGAGGTCTTTCAAATTAGCCATTTCACCTAGTTAGAAGATTCTGGGAATAAAGAAAAATTCTCTCAGCACTACATTCTTTCAGTATTGACAATTTTCCTTATTTGCCTCCCTTAACTCAACCCCTCATCCAGGTCTCAGTAGCAATGGGAAGCCTTCCTAGATTAGCTTAGGTGTCTTCCTTTAAATGTGCTTAGAGCATTCTGCATTTCTTCTTCATAGCACCTACCCATTCTAATTACATAGTTGGGTAATCATATGTATATGTTTGTCTCTCCAGGTAGACTGTAACCTTCATGAAGACAAGGGCCATGTCTGTCTAATTATGTGTCTGAATCACAAGGGCACTCATTCATTACTTGTTCAATGAATTCACATTGAGCAGCCTAAATATAAACTCCAAAAGACTGATAATAAAGCACATCCACCGAGATTTACAGGAATTTACTGGATTCTCACCCAGACATATTTACTATTTAGACACAATCAAGTGGATTTATTTATCTGTTTTCCCAAACTATAACAGAATCATAAGCTAAAAAGAGAAGAAGGGAGGATGAGAAAGAAGAAATGCAAAAGGCCAAGTTGACTGACAGTTTCACAGAGGGAGAAAACAGACCGTCACAGAAAAAAGAACTAAAGGAACATAACAAAGCAGAGCCATCATTAGGGGCAAAAGACTGCAGAAGGTACCTTTGTAAACCTTCAGAATCCCACAATTAATACTGATAGTTATAAATCTCAGTTTAAAAATACAGATACATTATATTCCATGTATGCTGCTTCAGAAGGCAAAAAAGTATATGTTCTGGAAAGCTTTTATATAAGTAATCTAAAAGCAAGTTTGTAGCACAATAAAAGTAATACTATCTATTATAATGCATTTTAAAGTTTATAAAGCACTTTTCTATATTTGATTTTCATAAAATATAGGAGGGGACAAGCTACAATTGTCAGGAAAATTTGCCTATGTGGAACACCTCATTCCAGGGTGAAGCTGATGAATTAGGTACCACAGCAATTTTCTCACTGAATATTAAAAAAGTATTTAGGTTGAATTTTTCAGAGAATTATTGGGAAGAGATTTGATTATGATTTCAAAAAGTTTTAAAAGCCAACATTTTTTTCAATAATAATTTACTGAGAGTTGGACATTATCTTTAAATTAAGTTATCTAAATCTTACCACGGTAGTGCATAAATAATATAGAATAGGTCTTATAAATATGCAGTAGATGCAAATTTTATTATTCATAATATTTTAAAAGTAGATGTGTCCTGGACATTAACTTATAATTTTACATTTATTATGCCCCTGTATTTTGACAGTGCTCTTTATAGAATGCTGAATTTTACAAAACCACACACTCACATTGACCCTCAAAATCATGCTTACTTTAAGGTATATTAATAATGCAAAAATGTATTTTAAATCTTGAAATGTTGCTATTTGCATTTGAAATTCCAATTTTAAAAGCAGAATTGCATGTAAAAAGTACAAAGAGTGTCAGCAATGATAAGGAGTACTTGTTGACAGACAAGACAGTCCCAAGAAAGTTGTTTGGTCAATAGCAGCTATTACATTGCAGTATAAAACCATCTTTATATAAAATGTTCATTTTATGGTCCTTTCTACAGGAGATCAAAAATTAAATATACGCAAGAATATAATTAGAGGATTATGGCCAAAGCCAATGCACAAAGGAAGAGATTTCCAGGGGAAAAAAATAATGTGTTATAAGCAGTTTTCTAATGACTATGCTTTAAAAACAAACCTGAATTTTAACAGCAATTGTTCTTTTGTTGTATGGGAAAGGTCGCATGAAATAATTCCTCTCTGATTTTATCCACCGAACACCATCCACCCAACCAGGAACAGGTTTTGCCTCTTTGATGTGACATTTCAGTGAGTGTAGCACCACTTTTTCTTTTGTTATAGTTATAAACTTGTCTTGGTCTGAACAGGTAATCAAAGGCAAACAATATCCAATCAGTTCTTTGTAACATTATAAAGAACCAAGTAGGTAGCTGCATTTTGATTTTAGTGTGTGCACTGTTAAGTGTAAGAGATATGACTGCTTCTAGCTCCTTCACTTTGGTTTTCAGACTTCTCTCTCCAAATCTCACCTAGTCAACATTTTCTTCTGTTGTCAAGGATATATTAATAGTATATATCTTCCAAAAGCAGAGACTTGCTTTCTGCCATAATCAGAAGAACGTTCAGATCCAATCCCTAGCATTAGGTCCTGTTTAATAAGATATTGTAGGGTAGTTGATGGTGAGGCCAGTAGTTAGCCACACCCTTTGTGGGTTAGTTTGAACCAAGAATGAAATTTCAGGCCTCTGGGATTAAGCCTGGAGAAGCTTTCCTGGAGCTTCCAAATGTTCTCTTTTGGTAGCAAATGGGGAGCTGCTTCAACTCCAACTGGGTTGTCATATGTTTTATTCATGGCTCATCATAGGAGCCGCCAAACTGATTATCATGTTTACATCAGGCCTCCTTGGAGATGGAAATTCTTTAATAGTTGAACTAGCAGGGTCAGTCTGTACCAAGATGCCTGCAGGCAACCAAATAATAAATAAATAAGTAAAATAAGAGAAGAAATAAAATCAAACATTGAGAGTTTAACGATGGCCTTCAGCAGTCACCAATCAATATGTTTTCATCTCTTGCTGAAAAAGTTATGTGAAGGTTTCTTCAGTTTAGCTGCATTATGTATGTATGTGCATATGTGGATGCATGTGTTTATTACAGGAGTGGGGAGATGCAGAGGGGTGTGGAAAAACGCAGAGTTCACAGAAAGCACTTTATTAAAGTTGACAAACCTTTATAAATGTCTATTTATGGTATTGCCTCTTTTAGCAATTTGGTCTTTTTCAATAAGCT
The DNA here is from genome assembly GCF_001890085.2 of Hipposideros armiger. NCBI lineage: Eukaryota > Metazoa > Chordata > Mammalia > Chiroptera > Hipposideridae > Hipposideros > Hipposideros armiger. The sequence continues at coordinate 817,698 of NW_017731465.1, read as the reverse complement.
AAGTGCCACATGAAGTTTTCCCATTGTTTCTGCTGGAAATAAATGCACTTTAGCAGATGTTGTGACACGCAGTAGCATTTCCTTTCCTTGAGAGTCTAATTTCAAAGCTGATTTAAAAGGACATGCTACATTTTGGCAGGGCAATAGGTTTACTAGGTTGCGCTTGCTTATTTGTTTCTTTAAGGATTTTCCACAACCTTGCCTTACTTAGCCCAACCATTCAGCTTTAGGCAGTAAACTTTATTTTCTGGACTGAAAAGAAACACATGAACTAACAGGTGAGATCATCATTCACAAGAATTATTTTCTTTCAGTTCAGCTGACTCTATTATGTGTCATAAGGAGAGTTACCTTGAACCACTCAGAGCATCACAGGTTATCCTGGAGGTCACTGTCATAGACTAGATCTCTGCAGGTTCATAAGGGAATTAGTCAGTCATGGTATCCTAGAAATGGAAGGTGCCTTAGATATCTCAACGTACAGGACTACCTGCATTGTTGTTAATATCGGGGCTTTCTAGATATGGTTTCTCATTCAGATATTTATGATTTATAACATCTAGAGGTTCTCATACAGAGATAATATAACGTTTACCTAACATATTTCTCAAAAGGAACACCAGCCTCCATTTTTCTAGACCCACAGAGGTAGAAGACGCAGTATCGACTCTGGCTCCTCTTTCCAATGACAAACATAACTGCATGAAAAACGGCATTTTAAAACAAAAGTAGGGATAGTAATGCCTTTATGAGAATTTTTTTGTCTACATTGCTGAATAAGAAATAAAGTGCATCTTAGCTTAGATACTAATTTATTTAAAGAGAAAGTTCAGAAAGGATCAAATGTTTTATTATACACATAGAAAACAGATAAAGATGTTAACTTTCAAAGGAAAATGCTGCTTATATACTAGGATCATTGCTCTGTGATTTCAAGGTACTTATGGTCTCCATATAATGTACCTTTACACATCCTCTACTGGAATGATCTTCATGAGACTTATGTTTACTTGGTAAACTCTACTAATTTTCAAGGATTCAGTTAATCTACCAACCTCTAAAGGTTTTATTTTTTTTTGTTTTTTTGGGTTTTTTTTTTTGCAATTCCATGCAGAGTTCATTATGAATCACTTTCTTCTCTGTGTCATTGCTATGTCTTGATCAACCCTTTCTTATTGTCTGAGCTACACAGTATTTATTTTATTTCTATACATTCCTCCCCCCTCTGAATACGATATCCTTGTGAGAAGGGACAATGTCAGATTCATTTTGTATTGTATTCTCAGCATCAAGTTCAGTACCTGGTACATCATAATGACTCAATAAATATATATAAATAAATGCATGTGACCTAAACACCACACATATTAAATCAGTTTCAGTCTGAAGTTCTACCTGGATAAATATAATAAATAAATTAAATGAGTTTATGCAGAGACATATATTTATAGGTATCCTAGGGCTGTAGAGGAACAGCGAGAAGAAAAAAATAATGCAATATAATTGTTCATAGACTGAAATAAAAGTAGTTCCTTAAATTGTCTCAATTATCTGTACCCTCAGAAATCTTTTCAGATTTTGGAGACTTGGTGTATGTTCTTTTCTCATTCATTCTCTGGTAAGCAAGGCAATCAACTGGGAAATTTCTTGAATCTATGCCTGGTTAGGGAAACTCACGATAATCAAAAGAATTTGATTCACAAAAATGTTTGGTACCATTCATAGAATGCATATTTTAATCACTACATGCTGTTTTTTTTCTTTTTAATGGCATTGATTATTTCACAAGGAAGCACATCAATATTACCATAGTGAAACTAGAGTGGAATTATGGGTTTCTCTGCTTGGAATTATTTTATTGCTTTTCTGAGAGGGGTGCACATATACGTGCAGATTTTAACATACTCTTGAATTATGAGAACATGAGCAAAATATTTTATTATAAATTTTGGATGTAGTTCACCTTCCTATACAATATATTTTAGAAATCTGAGATATATGTTAATATATGAAGAATAGTCATTCTTTCATTTGTTCACATGATAAATATTTCTTTGAATATTAGTTATAAGGCATTGTGTTGGGTGCTATGGAAAATACAAAGATTTCCTAGATATGAACAATTTAGAAATACAGATAAAACATAAAATAGGAAGTAAAAAGAAAAAAGATCCTTAACATTCAGTATTCTCTTCTGATAGTTGAGATATTTTATAACCTGTAGCCATGCTTAAGGACAGCAGGATATACAGTTGACAATGATTCTTCTAGCTTTGTAAACTTATGATAACCCAAATCAAAGATGGACATCCTCCCTTCCTCCTTCAAAAATCAATACCATACTAAACAACATTTATTTATCATACTTGAAAAAAATCCGTAAGTCATATATAGGAATTGCTATGAGAATGAGTCAATTAGTTTTTTTAATTGAGGTATAACTTACATACAAGATTATATTAGTTTCAGGTACACAACATAATGATTCAATATTTGTATATATTGCAAATGGTCACCACAATAAGTCTAGTTAACACCCATCACCACACATAGAAAATTTTTTTTCTTGTGATGAGAACTCTAAGTATTACTCTCTAGCAACTTTCAAATATGCAATGCAGCATTATTAACTATAGTCACTATTCTGTACATTACATCCCCATGACTTATTTATTTTATAACTGGAAGTTTGCGCCTTGTAACTAAGGAGCCGATTCTTAGCATCTTCCATTATCATGCTTCTAAACTTGACTTTAACAATTAGTATGGCGAGCAAATGCCTGGACACTACAAATGGGACATTTAACAGCAAGAGCAAATGACCAAATGCTCACCACCTGCTCATGCCCTCTTGTAATCAATCAGGCCTAACTTTAAACACAAACAATCAAAATACAGTGATTAGTTAAGAAGAATTGAAGCAGTATACTGTTACCAAATACACAGAAGTCATTTTGTCTCCAATACTTAAAGACTGTTTAAGCAAACTGTATTTCTTTTTTTTTTTTCCTGTACTCTATCATACCACAGCAATAATACTTACCTGGTAGGTATTTAAAATTATTTACAGACAATAAGGTATGTGGTGGGGAATAAGGGTGGGTTACAGAAACATGTTTCTGTTGTTCTCAACCCATGTGACCAGAATATGGGGAAATAACTGGGGTGACCATAGAATTTATTGGTGAAACTTAGTGCTTTTCAAATGAAAGGGGGTGTTCTATTTAATTATGCCAGGCAATTGGTGTAAATTGGGACTATTCCAAGCAAACTGAGATGCATGATCAACCTATGAATAATTAGCCATAACTAGACAATTTTAAATGAGTTAAGACAGATCAGGGAAGTTAGTTGCTGTATACAATAAAATTTTTTAAAGTTTGGACCACAGAGTTGATTATCTAGTCTTAGAAAATCATGCCATTGACTCAAAATAACTTGCTCCACTGTATCTTCTATGGTTTAAATGACATGTATTACATACTTTTTTTTTCCTCAAAGAATAGTTCAGGATTCTTCATCTTTATTTTTCCTAAAAGCTCTTATCATCTAAAACTCTTTTAGTAATACAATTTCTTGGGCAACCAAAACCCTGTCATGATTAAGAAGCAAGATGCATAAGACTTGAAGCCAAACAAAGAGACCATTAAACTAGGAGTTAAGGAAGCTGGGATATTGTTTTGACTTTACCGCTTATCAGGTAGGACTTACCTTTACTCTGACTTAATTTTTTCATTGCTACAAAAGTGATAGTAGCACTTGTTAAACTTCCTAGGGATGGATTATGGAAATACTTTAAACACCTAAAATATTTCAGTTTAAATGTTTTATTGTCAAAACCTTTGTAGTGATAAAGAAGGTAAAAGAAGCGGTGTAAAGAGTCTGAAAATACAGAATTAAGCTCAGTGTTTAAAATAATACAAAGAGAAATATGTTTAAATAAATTTGAAGGAAAACAGACTTTTCTGACTAGAAAACTTTCAGCCCTTAATGATTTGCTCCCACTTTCAGAAAACCTTCCCTGGATCCCGTAATCTCACCCTGAACTCCCCTATAACGCTTAATTGTTATTGTTTATCTTTGTTCTCTACTAGACTGTGTGCCTTGTAAGGCTCAACTAACTCTGTTTTATCTATCATTAAATTGTACAGTGTCTGGTCCAAAGTAGATATGCAATAAATTTTTTTCTTTTACCAAATTTATTAATGTTGACAAACTTGGAGAAACAGAATAAGACACCTCTATTTGAATATGAATTCTCTCTATTAGATTCTATTTTCTTTTGAATTTCATATTTCACCTTTTTCAAAGATCCCTTTTCCACTAAATCCTGGAAAAGGAAGCTTATAAGAACTATTAAAAGTTCTATAAATTTTCACCATAGGATCCCCCTCCACTGTGACTCTGGGTTGGCAATTGAATGGGAATGTGACTCTGTATAAATAATCTATTCACTTTCGAAGGTGTTAGCTCAGCTGGTGAGAGGACAGTGCTAATAAGGGGAAGGCTGTAGGTTTTATTAGCTTTACCCAGAGAAAAACTGCCCGGGTCACAGATTCTACCTCCAAGCTCAGTGAGTTCTCTTGGGTCACAAAGAGAGTGTAGATTACTCAGTACAACCTATTAAGAGTTTGGAAAACAAGCAGCTGATTGTAGATCTAATATATAAAAGAGCATATTATTACTTTTCAGAGTGCTAAAACAAATTGAACCCATCAAACAAGTGTAAGCCTAAGAAGTATACTTTGGTCATCTGTCCCCTTTAGCCCACAGTTTTAAAATGGGCACACTTAGTGAAGGAAACTTTAAATCCAAATTCTTAGAATACATCCAATTCATTACTGGAATCTCTGTTTGGGAGGAAGAAAGCATGACCATGTGATATTGGTAATGGATTGTCATAAAAGGCAAAAATCAATCTGAAAATCATCAATAGGGATCACATTAGGCACTTGCAGGGCGATCGCCTCTGAAAATACTTGTGTATTGAAATAATGGTTTTCTTTGCAAAAATCTGCTTTCCCACACACAAACAGCATTTCACTGTATGTGAAGCTCTGTTTTTCTAATAAACATTGATTCATGGGTCATTACCTAAATTAGTGCCAGAAAAAGAAAACAATTTAGAAATATTTTTGATATATTTTTTTAAATTCAGTGATGAGACATCTGATTAGAATGTGGTAAACCAGCCAGATTCACTAAAATAAAATGTGCACTAACAGAAAAGGTAACGGTGATATGTAATAGCCACCTACATTGGGCAGTCATGAAATTATACTTATTAAGAACTCTTCCATACATGGCAATCAACGTTTGAATGTCACAGATGGTCCACATCTTGTGGTTAATCTATTTTTGAAATTAATGTGTTGTCTAGGAAGGTTGATAAAAGGAACCAATTACTACTTGGACTGGGTTTTCAGATAAGAACAGAATCCAGATCTCAGAAGAGGAACATCTAGACAAGTTAAATAAAAACAAACAAACAAAAAAACAAACAAAAAACAAAAAAAAACTTTATACTAAACTCTTTGGTAGACTAGCTCCCTCTGGGTTCTAAGTTTACTTCTTTCATTTCTACTAGCATGCTCTTTTTGGGACAGGTGCAACAAGTAGCCATCACTGCCTTCCCAAAAATGTAACTAACAGGCATGCAATGGAGCAAGTTGCATATTACAAGTAAGCATTTTAAAACAGACAATGTTTATGTATACAAATAAATTATAAGACACGATTAAGCATCAGCGAATGTATTGCATGATACATGGTAAAACTATGCACGTCAGTGAGCCTATCAAGAACGTGTTTCTAGGTACAGGTAAGCCTTTTGATTTGCCATTCTTTTTATTTTTATGCTTTATAAATAACTACATGTCCTCATAACAGTCAAATAATGACAGACCCCCCCACACACACACACACACCTTTCATAATTGACTCTACTCCTCCTGGCAGAAGAGTTGGAGACCTAGGCGCTTAGTGGGAAGGGAGAAGTGCTACTTCTCAGGGGATGTTTTAACCACGAGGGAATTCCTTGAGCACATTAAATTCACCAGATCTCATGACGGCTATAAAAAAATACCTGGTTCATATGAGGGCCTTGAATTGCTGTCTCTCCATAACAAAAACTGCATGACTCTCAGAACGTTTTAAAAACACATAGGGTACATGGCAAAATGTCTCAGAATGCTGCTATTTAGTGCCTGTTGCCGAAGAAGGTTCAGAGGTTAAGGTACTTAGAGTTTTCTCAGAAAAATATTGTAGTTGGTGGTATAATGAGAATAACTTTGGGCAATTTTGGTTGAAAGCCAAACAATTGGCGCACAGAATCTAATTCTAGGAACTGTGTTTAGAGGTATGGCTATGCCTGTTATAAAGGTGAAATTTAGGAAGATTAAATACTTGACAACATCACAGGACTAGTTAGAGACGGACAGGGATTTGAACCTTGATCCATCCAAATTTAGAATCCAAGTCAAAAGATCTAAGTTTGAATTCTCCTTCTATCACTCACTAGCTGTGTAAACTTGGGCAGATTTCTTAACTTCAGTGAGGCGGGCCTCCATTTTCATATCTTTAACATGGAAGTAATGCTTACCTTCCAGGATGTCCCCAGGTGGATCTGCTGTGAATAAACAGTATGTCTGTCAAGGCCCTAAGCTAAGTCCAGCTAGAGACACATGGTCCATAAACTCCCTCCTCTTGCAGAGTGTCGGGGATGCAGTGGGAGAGAGAAGACAATAACGTTTTTGTTTTTTTTTTTAGCTGAGCCATCCTGCCACCTGTTGGCAGCTCAGCGGCAACTCTGCTCGGGCCGGGCATCGAACTGCTGTTGCTCAGAGCTCAAACTCTTGAGTGAGCTCTTAACCAACTGAGCCACTCGGCCGACAAGACAATAACTTTTTATAGGATGCATGTAGACAATATGCGAAACAGATAAAAAGGGGATACTCTGTTTGAAGGGGTGTAGATGTGTGTAAGGAGGACACAGGTCCACCCACTCTGTCTTTCCTGGCTGCCTCTGGCGTCTGCATTGCCTCCTTTGTTTGTTGTTTGTTTTTTTTTGTAGAGGGCAGTGTCACTGGCCCTCATATGTGGGATCCGAACCGGGGCCCTCTGGCGTCCCAAGCCAGCTCTTAACCAGCGCGCCATTCGGCTGGCCCTGCATTGCCTCCTTTGAACCCAGGGGCCCTGAAAGTAGTCGTTAGGCAAGATAACCTCTAGGGGACTTTCAAACATAAAATCCTGGTTTCTACTGCAGGTGCACAAATATCTGTAATAAGAGGCACAATGATAACAACCATAACGTATATGTTTATTTAGACACAGAGAGATCACAGTTGCCTGTTTCATGGAAGAGGGAAGAACAGATAGTCAATGACGGTATCGCCAAGAAGGTGGCCTTTCACAGGAATGGGTAGGATTTTAAGTGGCTGAGATCACCATTGAAGACAAACAAGAGGAATGAACTGTGTTTTAACAAAGCCATATCAAGAGGAAAGGTAGAATACTAAAAGAAATGAAAGGAAGAAAATACAAAGCATTTTGGAGATGTGTGAGTAACCTGACTTAACTGGAGCTTCTAGTACACATGTATAGAAAGTAGGAGAGACAGTTCTGGAAACCTGAGGTGATAAAGAACTATGTTAACATGGGTTTTGGAGTCAGACAGGTGTGGGTTTGAGTTCCTGTTCTGACACTTGTTGTGTGAATAGGGGCAATTGACTTAACCTCATCTATGAGCCTCCGTGTCATCTTCTGGAAAATGGAAATAATAATAATAATAATAATAATAATAATAATAATAATAATAATAGAGCATGCTCACATTCTGTGCCAGGTATGGTTCTAAGCATTTTAAAGTTGTTAACACAGTTAGACTTCACAACAACCCTCTGAGGTAGGCACAATCATTGCGACAAGTTTGCAGATGAGGAGACTGAGACAAAGAGAGGTTAACAAACCTGTCTATCAAGTCACTTGTCACGCAGTTGATAAGACATGGATTGGAATCCAGGCATTCTGGTTTGGGAATCTGCCTCATTGTTAGTTCAGTCATGTACCTCACAGAGTATGATCAGAATGAAATAATGAAATTAATGAAATAACACCCATAACATGCCTACTGATGATGGGTTTCAGGACATGCTGTCCCCAAAATATGGCACCTTGGCATATTGAATATATTAAGCCCAAGGAGTTTGAGAAGGTGGCAGAAGCAGGAAGGTCAGAGTCCTTCCCTCTCACCCCTCTTCTTTTTCCCCCGACACAGGTCATAAAGCCTCCCTATGCCCAGAGGAAAGGAGCATCCTTATCTCAGAAGACAAAGGGATGCGAAGAAAAACCCTACACACAGGCCCTTTATGACACATTCCTCACTCTCCCCAACCTACCATATTTCTACAGGACTGCCTACTCATCATCAAACCTAGCATACATACGCTCAGGTCTGTTTCTTCAAGTTTTCATTTCCACATGAAGTCTCCCATGTCTTGTAAAATTTGCATTAAATAAATGTGTATGCTTTTCTCCTGTTAAACTGTCAGTTTAATTTTCAGACCCAGCCAGAGACCTAAAGGAGGTCCAGAAAAATCTTTTTCTTCCCCTACCCTAGCGAAGTGTCAGGCACGGAGTCAGGATTCAATTGAATAAATCTTCACATGGAACAGGAGAGGAAAAGAAAGAGGTTGAAGCCAAGTCATAGGAAGGCTCTTGAATACCATATTTAGGAGTGATTTGGACATTTTCCAGTTGGCAATTTGTAATTATATGTGGGATTGTAACAGGCTTGTCGTGTGATTTAGAAAGATTAATCTTTTAGGGTATGCCAGTTTAAAAAGAGAGAGAATGAGTAGAGACCAATTAGACTTTTATTGTAAAAGTTATTAAATGGGCCTGAGAAAAGGTGGTGGCAGTGGAGACAGAAAGGAGGAAACATGGAAAGGCTATTGCAGAGACTGGGATGAAAGGCGAAGCAAACAAAAGATGACTCAAGGTTTCGAGGCTGGGTGACTGGGAAAACGCTGCTGATGCCATTAATAGAAACAGAATCAGGGAGACGGGCTGGGCCTCCAGGGAAAAAATGATGATTGCTTTTTTTTTACAGATTGAGTTTGAGATGATGACAAACCATTTAGGTGGAGATACATAGTAGGCCATCAGCTGTGCAGGAACTCAGCTCCATATAACAAATATTCAACGATATCTGAACTTTTTTTTCTCAGAACACCCTTTGGATAAAGTATTTTGAGCACATACATACCCATTATATATAAATACATATGTACATATATTTATAAACCACGTATTTCTGCACATTATAAAAGATGCACACAGAAAATAATAAATAGAAATTCTAATTTTTTTTCCTATTCCCCAGCGGATGATTTTGAGTACCTTCTGGGAGGCATGTACCCCACTGTGGAGACCGCGGCCATGTTTTAGACCCCTTTTCAGTGTTGGGAAGGAGCCTAAGGGCATTGTACTGAACAAAATGACCTATTGTTTCTCCTCCTGTCAATGAAAATCTCCCCTTTCAAGGTCGCTTGACAGTGCACATAGGAAAAAAAGGGCTAAAGACTTCATTGTCCTATAAACTCTTACTTGTGTATATAAATCTCTGTATAGAAGGATGTTCAATATAGAACTATTGATAAAAGTGAAAATAACCTAAAGGCCCATCAGGAGGGGGAAGATAATACAAATTATAATACATCAGTCTATGGAATAAAGAATTAAGGTAAACCTACATATATTGTAGGAGGGAGGACTCTCCAGGACATATTTTTAAGTAAAAAAAGTTTCAAGAGAGACAATGTTTTGATGAGGAATATCCCATGATCTATGAAGTATTTTGAATATAAATAACATTGAATCTGCATAAGTCTCTAGATCAACTACCAATGTTTTTCTTTTTTTTTTTTGGTGTTGTAAAAGAAAATTTATTGGCAAAGAAAAATGCACACAATAAATTGGTTAGATACAAATATAGTCTACAAAACAGCATTTATAGTATGTAATTGTGGTTTTTTTGGTGTGTTTTTTTTAATTTAGTCATCCATATTTCAAGGAGCGACATCTTTAATGTCTCATTATGATGAAAAATAATAGTTACAAATTATAACATTTCATCAAATGAATGTTTTATAGTATGTTACTATTATTATTTTTTGATCAACTACCAATTTATAGGAACTATAGAGAATAGAGGAATATGTTGGATAACACCAAGGGAATGCAATCCATAAAATCCAAACTGATGGGATCTGTTTAAGACAGATGATCAAATGATTCTGTTTACTCAACAAATTGCAATCATGAAAAAAAAAAGAGAAATACCTGGAACTATGATTAAAGAGACTTAAAAAAAATTCAAAACTGGCAAAACTATAGAATTTAAGGATGGCCACTTGAGTAATAAATTACTCTGTATTATTTATTCTTTTTACAGTAATGTGTTCATAAACTATTTGTGTGATTAAATATAACATTAAAAGAGAAAAGACAGAAACAAGGCATATATAGGGTGAATTGGTAGAATGGAAGTTCTAGGTGTATGTCAGAGTGAGAATCTTTTTAACAAAGCTGAAGATGGATTTATATTTATAAGAATATTGTGTTTAGAGATACATAATTATAAAACCTTCAGTAAGGAAACCACAGAAATGTAGTTTATTGAAGAACAAGTGAAATGAGCTAGCTTTTAAGTTTGTATCCTCTAAGATTTCTAAATATTCTTGCCTTCTGTTGGATTTCAAAACAGCACAATTTTTTTTATTATTTGCTATCTCTGATCCTTGGGGCTAGATCCTAAGATAGGGTAACAAAATAGGCGTTAGCCATGTACAGGAAAGTTATTAACTCCGGAGATGACAATCTGGTGGTTGATGACAGATGCATTCTGTTAGTCCAACTGATGCCAGAACATGACAAACTAATGTTAAAATGTAATGAACACCCAGTTCTAAAGGATGACCAAGCTCAAGAGAGGTAGAACCTTACAATTCCTGAGAAAACTAACGTTGTTTTGGTATTCTTTAACCTCCATACTTGGGTCAGGTCTTTTCCCCAGAATCACATCTGTATTTGGTTGCTTTGTGTAAGTCCGCAGAAAATGTTGCTTACCGAAACACCACTATAAACAAGCGCCTTTGTTCTATTAAGCGTATGGGCCAGAAGAGTACTTGGTTTGTAAGCAAGAGTTGGTTAATCTGTTAGATAGGCTCTGGCCCAATACACTTTAGAAGCTCTTTTCAAGATATTCCGGGGTTCATATTTAGATTCTGATAGAGATGATAGGAATTGTGCACTTTTTTTTTCTAATTCTAGTAACTACTAGAGAACGCTAAACTGAAATGAAGACAGAAAAACCCAGTGTACATCTTTCCTTTTCCACGACCAACAATTTCCAAGCTATTTTGCAAATATAGGACAGCTGCTTTATTGAGCTAAAAAAACACTACAAAATGTAATGATAGTACTTTGGACTCTATTCTGATCTCCCTTAAACTCTACACAGCTTGGATTTTTCTGTAATTTTAATGAAAATGTGGCATAGCACATCTCTCTCATTTAAATTATGCACTGTCAGTATTTTCCTTCTTTGCAACTGAAGCACTTCTTGGGAAACATGCCAGGTAGGAGAGGGGAGGGTGAAAGCTGAAAATAGAAAATGGAGGTGGGGGTGGGGAAAGAAACTGGACTAAACAAACACACTCTGCACACAGCCATGTTGTTAAAGACTTGCAAATCACTGGGAAATGGGATACAGAAGTTCAAGTAGGATTAAGGTAGCTTAACAAACTTAAATACAGCTAAATGTAGGTCAAAATAGGGCTACAGGTCAAACCTTAAGAACCCTGCTGATTTGTTAAAAACTAACACAAGATTTCTTTCATTTTAATATGATACCAGAGTATATCTTATTACTACTTAGCTACTTAGGACTTGATAACCATATGTAAAAGTCAATAGTGTTTCTTGATACCGGTGATGATTCCTCAATTAACAAAGGCTTTTTCCTTCACCTGCCATGCTTGTCTTTTGTTTTCCAAGCAAAGATCAATCATTCATTTATTTAACAAGTATTTGTTAAGAGCCTGAGTGAAGAAGATAACAGAGAGGGTCCCAGTTTATTATCATCTACTTTACAAGTCCATATTTTAGAGAATTCACACATACACAGAAATAAAATTCCCTTGGGGAGAGGTGGTTTAAAAAAAAAAAAGACACCATATTTATATCAGTGAGAAATAGCCACATAAATTTGGTACCATTTTATAAATTACTTTTCACATGAATTTTCACTTTTGCCTGTTAGGATACATATTGTTATGGAACTATTTTACTGATTAGGAAGGAGTTTTAGAAAGGTTAAGGAAACCTTTCTAAACTATCTGATTATCACTGGTCAGGGGCAGAGCTACGACATCAACTTGGGTCTTCTGAGTGGGAATTAGTCCTTGTCTTATTATGGTGCTTGGTTGAGAATGTGTGTTCTGGAATCCAGAGGATTGGGGTTTGACCACAGATCTGCTCCTCACTATGACCTTAGGCAAGTGGCTTGACCATTCAAAGCCTGTTTTCTCTAAAATGGAGATCATGATAGGGTTTCCCTCAGAGGGTTGTGGGAAAAAGTAACATAAGACTTGTGCTTAGCACAGACTCCAGACCCAGAAAGGGTTTCTTAGGCTAGACTAACCCATCCTTCAAGCAGGATGAAATTCCCTGTTAGCTGTGTACATGACTCTTAAAACAGGAAGAAACTCCAGTGGGGTGGAGTCAAAGAAACAAGATGTCTGGGATGAACAATTAGTGTATCATACTGGTCAGGACTAGTATTGGGAGTAGGGTGTGCCCCAGGAAGACTAGGGTCTCAGCTCAAAACAAGTTTTCCACATTTTAAGAGATTCCTTTGGGATAAGTCAACAGATGCTTTAAAATGCAAATATTTGGGAGCAGGAGGAACAAAGTGATAGCATTTCTCAGTGATCACACTGTTGTAAATTCTTTTAGTCAAATGCTATCTTTTTTGTGATCTCCTGCACAGTTAGAAGGAAGGGAATTTTGGTACTCTTTAGAGTAGGATAGGTCTAGAAGAGATAGAATCAGGTGGAAGGTTGGAATGCCTTTGGTCAGGATGGTGGAAGCCTGAGGACTCAATGTGCTTGGGTGAGGAGAGGCAGGGCGTTCCAAGAGGGGGAAGAAGAATCTGGAAAATGTGGGAGAGCTCCAAAATAAACCTCCTTTATTTTGCAATTTAGGGTGGGATTGCTAATTGGCTGGTGTCAATAAAAATCCTCTCCTGGCTTGCCATTCGCACCACTGGCATGGTGCTGACACTTAGGTACTTGGTCAGGGCAAGCCCTGCAGCACAGCACAGGGCTCTGGTTCCCAGTGCCTAAGGGATGGTGTAGGCAGATCCTTGTCTAGTAGAATGAGTCAGAATCCCGGGGAGTGCAGACCTTGCTTTCTCCCTGAAACCTGCCTGCATTCATTATTTAAATTGTACCTTCCAATGTCTTCTCTGAAATATTTCAAGCTAGGACGCACAGGAATACCTCTTCCCCACAACGACATAAAGGGTTGGTTAGAATGAAACCTGAGGCTTATGGAAATGTCACTATGTAACATGCATCCTAAGAGCTGTGCAAAGCCCCCAGGTAAGCCATCCTTCAAGTAGGATAAGAAATCCGGTTCTCTTTGGAGCCTATTAACTCTCCAATCCCCTCTCCCCATCTACTGCAATCCAGCCTTGTGGCATTACATTTTAACTTCCGTTAACCATGGCATCTGTGTAAGATCTACTGTCCAATATTCTGGGAGAAGGAAGATGTTTTTTTTTTGTTTCTTTGTTTTGCCTCAGTAAACAGAAAGGATTTAAAAAGTGTTAGGTTCCAGCATGAGGATGCCCTCGGTGGTGAGCTACTGCCGCGGAGGGAGGTGGGCAGCCAAAGGCAGCCCACTGGGACAGAGATCCCTGAACTGAGCCCAGGTTCGAAGTGTGAATCCCAGTGTGTGCCCTGGCTGGACTGCAGCTTCCTGATGTATAAAATGAAGGGGTCAGGTTTGCTGGTCAGTGCTTCTAATCCTCTGAGTTGGCTGGATCCAGTCATCCTTGATATAAAGTTGGGTTTTAGTTCAGCTCTAAATTAGCAGCCACCAGCTCCTTGGTTCTGATCTCACTGCTGGCTCTGGGATAGAAAAGGCCTTTGCTTTGAAATCCATTTTTTTTTCTAGCCTCGATTTAGAAGCAGAAATCCCAAAATACTAGCTTATCGACTCCTCCTATCATCCCTGCATTTGGTTCCCTTTGCATTTTGCCACCCAGTGACCCACATCTAAATAGGTGGAGGCTGCATGCAAAGAAAAAAGGCAGAAAGTTAAGTTAGAGCTGAACTGTAGATCAATGGCTGCAATTTTACCCCAAAGCAGGGCTGTGCTGCTGGAAGGACTAAGATTTATTGGTTTCAACACATGAAGATGTAAAATGTGCTGTTATCGCATCTCCCCAGAATGTGTACTGGCACCAGCCCGGGGAAATTGCATGGAATAGCAAGTTCCTAGTTGCTTTGTCAGTCCTACCATCCATTTTGTGAATCCAAATTCTAGCACATTACCCACGGAAAGGTGCTGTCTTCTTGGGAGTAAACCTTGAGCTATTATGCACTATGAGTGATATTGATATGACTGATACTATGGCTTAGACACTTGCATATGTAAATGAAGTGAAATATGGTATTCAGAATTCTGCGTTTAAATCCAAGGTAAATTTTCATTTATGGGTTCACTTCAGATATAGTTTCTAAGTAGTAGTAGGTGTAGTATACTGTAAAATAATGAAGGCAGATTGTGCGCTAGAAAGAATCTAGATTTTAGATGCGGAAAGATTTCGTGTGAATATTGTCGTTGGTGCTAAATTTACCTTGAGTACGATATTCAGTTTTTCAGGCTTCCACTTTCTCTTGGCAACAACAACAAGAAATATGAGGCTCAGGCATGTGCAGGAATTCAAAAATATCGTTGTATTAGTTTATTTACTTAATAATTATTACAGCCCCCATTTTAGAGTTGATAGACGTATTTTCACATATAGCATAGCACTTTAATCTCATCGCACCTTGTGAGGCTGGCAAGGCATTTTAGCTTCATTTAAGAGAGAAGAAAATTGAGGTCCGGAGTGATTAGAATCATATATTTCTTCAAACTGAATCCTAGACCCAAAGGCCTTCCTCAGAGGCGGCCTATTTGCTAATGACAAAATAGGAAGAGCTCTATCAACCCCAGGATGGACCTGTTGAGTGGTTGAAATGTTTGTATCCTCTCATAAGCTTGGAGGAAGATGGTTTTGATCCATAAATATACAACCACGCCTCACTGGGGTTCCTGTTAATATAAATGAATTTTGCTTCAGAATTCTAGTATCTCATTTCCCTCAACAGCCATAACACATTGTCTTTTAAAAGGGAGTTTAGCACATTTGCTATGTGAAGAATTGTGATGATCTGAGTAGCGATCAGCATACACGAGTGTTTTCTAACCGGAGCATCATGATTTTCCACATGTCAGTAAGTCATTCTTAGTGGATCACGACCATAGCCTGTCATAGTGTGGTTCCTGGACCTGTGAATGCCCCCTAATCTAAGAAATACTTCTCCTCTTATATAATTCTTCAAATTGCTCTGTAGTCTTTTATTCTGCAATTAGAGATGAAGCTTCAAATGCAAATATCCATGAGACTAGTAGCTAATTGACTTATATTTGTACTAAGGCTAGTGATACCAGATTCTTTCCTGAGGAGACTCATTGCAAGGAAGGACAATGTCCAACTCCTAAAGGTGTGGGTGTGTGTGTGTGTGTGGGGGGGGGGGGGTTTAAGACCAGAAACTACAAGAAGGTCTAGAACAGAAAATAATGGTTGAAAACATGGATAACATTTTTACCCCTTAGATTGACTTAAGTTGCTTACTAACATCAAGTATTGGCTAAACTATGGAGTTCTCGCATACTCTGCTGGTAGGAAGAGTGAATTGGTACTGTGACTTTGGAGGATGATTGACAGTATATTAAAATTAAATTTCATCTCAATAGCTAACCAAAGAAACATCATACACCTATGGCCTAAGAGACACATGCTAGGATGTCCAATGCATAACACTTTAGTATAAGAAAAAAGAAAAATAAACTGTCTAAATGTCCAGCAAAGGAAAAATAATTTTACCGGATAGAGTACATTCATATTATGACATTACAGGTAGGAGTTAAAGAGAATGAAGATGAAGACAATCAATATACACTGATATGGAAATGTAAAAAAATAATACAAAAGGAGCTATTTGAAAATGGAGTTAGAACTGCCATACCAGAGGAACTGCCTTGCACTTCTTACTCCTCAAATCTTTGGAATGTTAAAAATTGGGCAGAGTAAACTTTGAACTCAGCCTAAAGCAGCATTGTATTACAAACAATCATTTGTTGTGACTATTGGACAGAAAATTAAAGACATTCCAACAGCCTCATTTTGCATATGAAAAAGCCAAGAGGCTGAGAGATAAAATGACTTGCCTAAAGTCACTCAGTAGGAGACATCCAGATCTCCACAGTTTCACTCACTTGCTTTTTTTTTTTTTTTCAGAAAATTCATTGATAGTTTCTTTTGAAAGTAAGAATGCAGACATTCAGCCTGCATTCTTAAAGGATGACCCATAACAACCACCTGTGGGACTCTATATAAATGACCTCTCTGTGAGTGAGAGGATTGTATTACTTACCTTAACAATGCGCTGTCAACTCCTCAACCATTTATTAGGTCATCAAATTGACCTATTGCTGTTAGTACCAGTGAGAGTTGGGAGTACACTTACCTCAAGGTCTCCTGGTACAAAAATATGAGTGGAAGGAAAAAAGGCAAGGACTTGGAATCGGGACCTTGAGCTGGTTAAGTGATGTCATGTAGCTTACTCTACCATCAGAAAACTGTTAGCTTTAAAAAAATTAATTTCCCAATTAGTTTTTCTTAATAGCATTTTGTGTATGCATGTGGTCCACCATGTCCACATATATGGAAATGCAATCTTTTCTTTTTTGGGAATAATCCTTTTTGGTGATGGAATAGCTGGTCAACTTTTGTTTATGGTTGACAATGATAACATTGTTATGTAAACAAATGTGGATAAGACACATCTTTAGGCCAACAAATGATGTTCACTAGTTACACTGTATGTTGAATTTTAAGTTAATGTTTTCACAATTAGTTAAGAAACCTGCATGGTTCGTCTCTTAAATGCTTTCAGAGAAAAAAAAAAAAGAATTTTCAATGTATTAAACATGTATAGACTGATTATCAGAATGAATTCAAACCGAAATTTTGAGTTTTCTTCAAAATTCCATGCAAATGTTTAAAAATAACTATTTCTAGAAAGAATATAAAATAAATCAATATTTTGCAAACAATAAATATAAAATATCAGCTGCAATAAGCAATAATTTAAAAATATGAAATCTTTATTCCCTACCCTTCTTTGCCAAGGCTCTTGTTTCTGAGGACATCTGGAAATCCTCTTTTTAAGCTTCAGCAGAAGCTCCTTCCAGCCTTGTTTCAGCTGCAGCTAAGTAGAAAAAAAGGCCTTTGAAATGAGCAACATGGTTTCAAATTCTTTCTCAATCGCTTACTAGCTGTAGAACCTGAGTCAAATTATTTTACTTCTCAATTTTCTCTTCAGAAATTGAAAAATTATAATTCCTACCTTGATGGGTTTTTGTGTTTTTTTGAGGCTTAACGGAAATAACCGCTCCTTTACCTTATAGGTATAGAAACCCCATGAAAAGCACTTAGCATGATGCCTGATTTTGGAAATGGGCTCAGAATTTGCAACCTCTTCCTCTGGGGTCAGCACAGTGTCTCCCAACCTGTTTTCAGAGAACTCCACAGAAAGGATGTGGAAAGGCTCCATACTCAGTCCCTCTCTTTGGTATAAGAAAATGCACAATAGTATATTAAAGGTCCTAAGGAAGCTTAATCCTGTGTTTTCCAATCTTATTTGAACAGAGATTTTCTTTAATCTCTGGAGAACATAAATTAATGGTTCTGGGGAACTCAGTATGGGGAAAACTGGGCCAGAAAATTGGGTAAGCATGGGTAATGGCTTTAAGGCTCCTGAGAATAGGGAAAAAGCTTAGAAAAAAATTAGGGACAGCTTGTGTAGTCGTCCATTCCCATTAGAGTTTCCTCTCTTTTTCCAATTAGAGTGTAGGTCCCTTAGAGGAAGGATTTCAGACTTTCCTATCTAAGTATCCCTCAAGCAAGGGACACTGAACACTTATTTTATCATGAAAGCCCATGAGAACCTCCCATGTTACTCCATAAGATATCTGTTTATTTAAATATAAAAACAAAAACTTTAATTATTGAAAAGTAAATAATTGAATAGTTTCTCTCTCTCTCTCTCTCTCTCTCTCTCNNNCACACACACACACACACACACACACACACACACACACACACACACATACACACTTTTTTCTGACCAAATTTATGTTCTTGGGAGATGTGTCATATTTCGTGCTTATTGGGCATATAAAGGCAGACTCCCTGGTATAATATTGAATGGCCAGGGGAGGAGTATATATACTCCAGTGTGAGAAGCAAAGCCGTAAGTGAGCCAGTCGGTACATTTTGATTGCTTCCTCTAGTCCGGGTACTGTTGTAGGAGCTGAGCAAGGAGGGAGAGAGTGTTTGTAAAAATTCCTTTAAGGAACTCTCTTACCATCTTGTATCCTATGAATGGGAGTGGTTTTTGTTTGTTGAGCATGAGTAGGGAAGAAGTGGGACAGCCAATAAACTCATGAAATGATAAACAAGATAACTTTTAGCACTGATTAATGCTGTGAAGACGATAACAGTAACAAAGTGACTGCGGGAGCTACTTGAACTAGAGGGTCAGGGTGGCTCTTTGAGAATGAAGCATTCAGGTTGAAGCCCACTGATAAGAAAGGTGCCAAGCAAGCGTTTGCACAAAGAACTTTTTACACTGAAAGCAGAACACTTACAAAAGCCCAAGGATGGGAAATGGCTTGGCATGTGTTTGAGTTTGGGTTTCTCATAATAGACCCAGAGATAGGGACTGGATACAGGTAGTTTATTTGGGAGGTCACTCCATGAAGCATCACAGGAGAAATGAAGAAAGTGGACAAGGAGAGAGTGTGTTACAATCAAGTTACTACTGAGGATAGTGAGGGCTTATTTTCCTTGCATGGGGCGCCTTTGAGAAACCATTTGGAGCTCACCTCAGAATCTTCCTACCTGAGGGCTGGGAGGCTGGGTGATATATCTGCCTTTTCCCATATCCCACTGGTTGAGTATTATTATTGGGGTAATAACTGTCCTGCATTTTTAGGTTGTACCTGTGGAGGTCAAGCAAATTCCTGAAGAACTAAAGAAAGTCCTCAGGCAGATAAGAAAGACACAGATACTAAAGCAGCGGTTCTCAATCTGTGGGTCGCGACCCCTTTGGGGGTCAAAAGACCCTTTCACAGGGGTCGCCTAAGACCATCAGAAAACAAAAAGATATTTACATTACAATTCATAACAGTAGCAAAATTACAGGTATAGAGTAGCAACGAGAATAATTTTATGGTTGGGGGTCACCACAACATGAGGAACTGTATTAAGGAGTTGCGGCATTAAGAAGGTTGAGAACTGCTGTACTAAAGGTAGAAACTGTCAGTATGCTGAAAACTCTTCAACTGCAGGGAGGATAACGCAGGGCATCAACAGTGTCTTCCTTCCACAGAATATAACTCACAGCTAACTTGTTTGGAGCATAGTAGGGGGAATGTGGAGGGAGATGGGCTCAGAGAGACAGACAGAAACCAGATGATGTGTAACAGCCTGTGTTAAGTCCATTTGCCATTGGAGGGTTTAAAGTGGGGAAATGATCTGATATGATCAAGCTTTAAAAAGATAGCTTTTGTGTGTATGTGTGTGAAAGGTGGCTTGTAAAGAGGCACAGTGATGGGGCCGGTCGAGTGGTGCGTTGGTTAAGAGCTGGTTTGGGATGCAAGCTTTGAGCAGCAGGGCCCTGGTTCGGATCCCACATGAGGGCCAGTGACACTGCCCTCTACAGCTAAGATGGTGAACAACAGCTCGACCTGGAGCTGGGCTGAGTCGCCAGCGACAGCATAGACTGCAGGCCCTGCTGCAGTGGGCTCCCGTAAGCTACTGTGAGCAGCCAGCAGCCAGTGTGAGCTGCCAAGAGCCACCATGAGCGGCCATCCAGAGGCCAGTGACCGGTCTGTCTCACCCAGGAAGAGCGCAATGATAATACCAACATGGGCCAGTGAAGCGACATCCTCCACAACTACTAGACTGAAGAACAAAATGACAGCAACTTGTCTGTTCCCCTTCCCTGATTCCCCAACACTGTTCCCCTCCCCAATTCTCCAATAAAATCTTTTAAAAAAAAGAGGCACAGTGTTGGATTCGGAGGTTATCGCCATATTCCAGGCAAGAGATCATAGTCAATTGAGGTCAGTGGTAGATTATTTGTCTTCAGTTTACTCAGTCTATAAGCAGGACTTGACACAATTGATCACTTCTTCCTTTTGAAACGCTCTTGCCTTGGCTTTCAGAAACACCACTTTCTCTTGATTCTGCTACTAACTCTCTGGGACTTTAATCCAGCCTCCTTACTTGAAGTTGTGCAGGGCTCAGTTCTGGGACTTTTTCTCTCTCTTTACACACTCTCTAGGTGATCTCATATAGTCTTAATGGCTTTAATTACTAATGGCACCCATACCGCTTTCAAACGTCTATCTCTAGCTCAGTCTTCTTTCTTGTACTCCAGAGTCATTATGTCAATATCAACTTTATCATCATTTGAGTGTCTGACTGACCTCGCAAACCTAACACGTCAAATTCTGAATTCTTGTTCCCCCATACCTCTATAAATGGTGGTAGGGATTAAGGCTGTAGTAGTGGAGGTGGTGAAATTGGTTGGTTCATGAAACATTTGGGAGGTAGAGCTGACAAGACTTAATGATGAAATAGATGTGAGGAAATGGAGGAAAATGGCAACTCAGTTTTGATCCAAACAACTGGATAGGTGGTGGTGCCCTTTACTGAAATAGGGAGAAATAGATTTGGCATTGAAAAAAATCAATGATTCTGTTTTGACTATATTAAGTTTGAGATGCCTGTTAGGCACCCAAATAAGATGTGTGAGGTATTTCAGTGCCACATCTAAAGGAGAGATTCCCTCACCCATATCTATATTTAAAAAGCCAAATGAGGAGTTTTACAAAGATGTGGCCCACATAAAAGCTCTCTAATTCTCTCTGTATATTGGAACTACAGAGTTGAAGAACACTTGTCTAACCATTAAACACTTGGGAAAAAGCAGAGGATGATATGGGCTGAGAAACAATCCCCTGCAGTAAATTTTATATTCATAGGCAGGTTAACAACTGAAAAGGTTAGGTGATCATTCTCAAATAGATTTTGGTATAAAAAGCCTATTATAGACAAGTCAATCTTTTTAAAATCCTCTGTTCAAATCCCTCCAAAGACTTCCCATTTTGCTTATAAGTCTTGACTATGTCTGACCAGATTGTCTCTAATCTTGGCCCCTGCCCGCCTATTCCCCTCTTCTTCTAATATAACCCCTTTGTTCACCCAGCTCCACCCACAATGCCTTTTTACACTATCTTAACTACTGCAAGCTGCCCACTTGGAGCATTTGCCCTTCTTCCTTCCCTCTGCCTGGAACCTTCTTCCTCCAAGGTGTGTGCATAGATAGCTCCTGCCCTG
This sequence comes from Hipposideros armiger, assembly GCF_001890085.2. Classification (NCBI taxonomy): domain Eukaryota; kingdom Metazoa; phylum Chordata; class Mammalia; order Chiroptera; family Hipposideridae; genus Hipposideros; species Hipposideros armiger. The sequence continues at coordinate 795,890 of NW_017731465.1, read as the reverse complement.
GCCTCATTCTGGTCTTGCTCAAGATCTCCACACAAAAGACCTTTCTTAGACCATCCTATATGAAATATCAGACTGCGTCATTGATTATTCCTTTACCTCCATTTATTCTTCTTTGTAATGTTTATTACTACTTGAACTCAGCTTATACATTTATTTGCTTATTGTCTGTGTCTCTTATTAGCAGGGAAGCACTAATAGGCCAGGGGATTTACTTGGGCTGTTTGGTCTAATGCGGTATCCCCATATCCTAGAACATTGCCTGACACAGAGGAAGTACTTGGTAAGAATTTAATTGGATAAATGAACAAATGATTCTTTTTAAATTTATGTCATCAAATATTTTTTAGTGGCTGTAGAATGTTATAGAATACCACATAAGAAATATTTGATGTGCAGGAGAAACCTGCTATGATTGGAACTCTCAGAGCCCAGATTCAAAGTTCTTGGCAGTCAGGCCCTATGATCAGCCCCAAGGAAAATATCTCAAAATTTAGAGGATCCCCCACCAGCTATTCAGAGCTTCAGTGTCTGATTCAAAGGTAGGGGTTGGGGAAGGAAGAAGTTAGAAGGCAATAATCATATTGTGTTGACTATCAAGACTAAATCTCAGGTAAAATAGAACAATTAAGGACCTAATGCCCAGAACTAGGGTGTATATTTGGCCAGTGTTCCTCAAACTTTGTTGTACATTAGCATCAACTAGTAAGCTTTTAAGACTCTCCGTGATGAGTCTCCACCCCATACTAATAAAGTCAGAATATCTGGGGAGGTGACCCAGATATCAGTGAGTTATTCCAAGGTACACATAAGTTTGTGCTATTCAAAGTGTGGTTCCCCTACTGGCAGCCATGGCATCACTAGCAACTTGTTAGAATTGAAGAATTGTAAGCTCCATACCTACTTACTGAATCATAATCTGCATTTTAACAAGATCTGGGTGATTTGCATGCTCATTGAAATCCAAGAAGTGCTAATATAGACTACAAGGTCTAGAGGGAGGCAGAAGAATAGGTCATTAATCCTCAATTCCCTGGGGTGAATTAGAGGGCCATAAATGCACTGTGTTCACTGTGCTTTCTGATTTAGATCAGTTAGATCCAGAGCCTGAGAGTGGGTGGGCGTAGGGGGCTTACCAATGGAGGACGCCTGGCTTTAACTCTGGGATGAGGTCAGTTAATGGAACAGGAAACCAGGCAGGCTTTAAAAATCCAATGTGTGTGGTTACTAGTAGGAGACAGGATTGGAATGATAGGTTAGCTCCAGGCTGTAAATGAGCCACAGATGGGGATAGTGTTGGAACAGGTGAGTGACATGATTAAATATATATTTTGGGCTTAAATTGTCCAGGTAGACATTCTCAATGCACTCCTGGAAAAACAAAAGTCAAAAACCAATAATGAAGTGAGGATAGTGCAAGAACAAGTGGGAATTTTTTTTCACTATTCTTCAATATTAATGTATGTCCACAAGTCTTATAATATTAGGTTGTGTAGCTTATTATTTTAATCTACAAATATTAAAAACATGGCCTAAAATTAGGAGAACATGTAGAAGCCAACAGTAGATTAGAAATTGTTTTGCTTGGTTAGCTTTATTGAGATTCGCTAAATTATTTTCTTCAGAAATATAACTTTCTATTTCCATATCAACAGCACAGTTGACATGATTTTTTTTTTGCCACTCCATATAACTATTTTTACATTTGCAAACTTCAGAGTTGTAACACCTTTTACATATTTTAAGAAAGTATTGGTATATTAAAAAATTCCTCCAGGCTGCTAATCAAGCCCAAGCTGTACCTTTATGTTCATGTCCCCTCACTTTAAACGCATGTGCTGGCTTCATTGTGAAGAGTTAGGAAAATGTAAGAAAACTCAGTGAAAGAAACTTGAGAGCGACTCAAGGAGTCTGATTTGTGATGTTAACAGCCCTTTTCTCTATCACAAAGTATGCTATTATACGTATTCGATGTGTTTTTGAATTAAAATTGGGCTTTGGCATACTAAACGATAGTCTTTCTGAGGTAGGGTCAAATTCCAGGGCTTAATGTCTTTCTTCAGTGGAGTAGATGCTCAGTAACTATTTGTTGAGCACGTGAAAGAATATTATCAGCTTGTAGTGTGGAAGGAGTCTGGCTTGTCACTGCCTCCTTCTCTGGAGGGGGATTGCCCTTGGCTGATGGAAGCTGCCTTTCACGGGAGATAGGCTTCTGAAACCACAGCTTTGCCTTGCTTTCTCTCCACTGCCTTCTTTTGCTCATCTCTCTCCATAGGTATCTCCTGAAAACACTCTCAATACATCACCTGCACAAGAACTCCTGTTTCACACTCTTCTAGGAAATCTAAGGCATTATATATGTATGTGTGGTTAATAGGTATATGTACATGTTTTTGTGTGTGTGTGTGTGTGTGTGTGTGTGTATACATAAAACTTTCCAAAATTTTTATCTTGTCCTACATAAAGTACATTTTACATTTTGATCAAGTCTAAAAGATATACATATATACACATATATACACATATATGTGCACACACACACACACAATTTATTCATCTAACAAATGTTTATGTAGTGCCTCTATGTGCCAAGCACAGCTCTCTGTCTTATTGGTTGGGGGAAGCAGCGGTGAATAGGGAGTTTACATTTATAATACAAAACTTAACCATGTGTCATGCAGGCTGACACACTGTATTCTATTCTAATATTTTCTTTTGCAATCTATTGTATTCTATGTTTTTCTTTAAAAAATGCTATTCATGATCACTAAATTGATTTAACAATGTGCTTGAGAGTTGTAACAATCAGTTTGAAAATATTGCCTTAGTGTCATATTTATTTTATAAGGTATAAGGATGTTTTTGTTAATATCTTCAGGCATTCAATATGATATAATGTTTAATACCAAGGAAAAATATATGTAACTGGCATATGCATGATATTATTATCTTCTTCCTTGAAGGCTCATATGATTCAAACCTTTTTTTTTATTAGTTTTTATTAGTGTTTCTTTTCAAAATGCCCTTTTAATCTTCTTCAACTAGAAGTCAATAAATGAAGCTTTTGCCCTATGTCTAAACTGTCAAGGTCTCTAAGAGAAAATGCGCTTTAAAGAAGTAGGAGTTAATGGTCACTCTTGCACTATAAATTCTATTGGCAGATACTCTACTAGCTGGTAGATATAAAGATGGCTTTCTCCTTGAAAACTTTAATGAGACTTGGGAATAATGTACAATATATGATTCAGGTACTATCTTCCAAATGTAAGAGCTTTTAGGCTATCTTAAAACCTTACCTAAAATAAATCACATTATTTCTGGTTATTTCTTAGAGAAGTAAAGATACCTAATATAGATGATAAATTTACACACACACGGGCTAGCTGAGTGGCGGATTGGTTAAGAGCTGGCTTGGGATGCCAGAGGGCCCTGGTTCGGATCCCACATATGAGGGCCAGTGACACTGCCCTCTACAGCTAAGATGCTGAACAACAGCTCGACCTGGAGCTGGGCTGCCGTGGGTCGCCGGTGACGGCGTAGGCTGCAGCCCCTGTGGCAGTGGGTTGCCATGGGCTACAGTGTGTAGCCAGCAGCCAGCATGAGAGGCCAGCAGCCGCCGTGAGCAGCCGTCCAGAGGCCAGCAACTGATCTGCCTCACCCGGGAAGAGCGCAATGATGGTGCCAACTTGGGCCAGTGAAGCAACATCCTCCACAACTAGACTGAAGAACAAAACGACAGCAACTTGTCTGTTCCCCTTCCCCTGATTCCCCAGTGCTGTTCCCCTCCCCCAATTCCCCAATAAAATCTTAAAAAAAAAATTACACACACACACACACACAGAGTAAAGTAAAAGAACTTTAGTTTTTGAGACAAAAAAATTATTTTCTTCTTGAGAAGAGGTTATGACATATGTTTCCTATTTGATTAATTTACAAGTGAGGCAGTACTATGTTTCCTACAAATATTCTTCCCGGAGAGGGGCTTAGAAAGGCCAGGGGTAAAACAGTTGTAGATGGTGGAAAGAAAGCATTCTCCTAAGCTTGACCTTGATTTAAATAGTAATTATACTACAGAAATAGGTGGCATAGGGCTTGCTTATGGCTTTGTTTTCTTATTAGTAAAATGGGATAATAAATCCCATTTCATAGGGTTGTTGTGACAAAAAAAATATGACAATGTATTGAAGACTGGCTCGTTGTCACTCAGTAAGTGCTCATTTATATCAATCAAGACTCATCAAGGGGGGACATTTAGCTAGCTTGGTGAGAGAAGTCATAGAAACCATAAAACAATTCTGATTGCTTAAACACCCATTGGATGTTTAATGGGTATTAAACATCCAAATGGTAGTTCTGAGAGACCTCATCTAGAGCCCAGTGTTGATGTCCTCAGTCTGAACTGAATATCTTCAAAATTTCTCTTTGGGAATTTTCTTCAGAGTAAATCTTACTTTACAGTCACATTGTATAACTGATATTATTCAGTATTTACCCAGCTGGATTCTCTACTTTTCTCATCAGGCTTAGATCTCAATGACATTGGCTGGTTCCCAAAGTCCAATTCAATCTTAAAAGTTAAGTTATATTGAAAAAAAAAATGTGATGCAGGACCTGAAGGCAACATTAAAAGAGGAACTCCAAAAATGCTGTGATTCACTGCAACTAATGTGATTGTTAGACTATCAGCTTGACTCATCGCTACTGATGGAAATCTTTGTCAACTAGCCAAGGATGGCTCCCAGCTGCTGAGGATCAAACCACATCTGCCGGCCAGGCCAGGCTGTGGAGTCTCCTAGTGCCCTGAGGCTCTGACCTTGGAGTTTGAGGCTTGGGAGCTTGTGGAAATCTAGAGCTTTTGGGCATCTCTCAAAACTCCAAGCTTGGAATCTGTTTTAGCTGAGATATGGCTGGATATATAGTTCTAATCCGTTTAAAGCTGTCTTGCTGTTTTAAATAGGCTCTTAGTACTCACAGTCTGCTTTTACTCAGAATGAGACAGTTCCTCAAAGATCACAGGAAAAGTTAATGTCACCTTTCTGAGCCTCAGACTTCTCATATGGAAAACTGATGCCATAATAGTGCATTCCAGTAGGGTTGTTGTAAGATTACATAAAATAATGAAAATAAAGCCCTTAACGGGGCACCTGACACATTGTAGGTTTTCAATAAATTATGGCTATTATTATTGTTATTATTATTCACAGCAGCTGAATACAGCCCAATCTACCTCTATGCCCAGCTCAATTAGAGGCCTGCACTTCTTGGATTTACCCAAAAGAGGATACAAGACAACACTTACTAAGGTAGGGAACTTTTTATAGAAGTCTGGAGTTCAGATTATGGGAGAAGAAAAAGCCATTAAAGGCACCAAACTGGTTGGATGAATTGAATATATATATTCAAGTATGTTTTTTTTTAATAGTTGTATGCCTTTATAGTCACATTTGCTATGGAAATACAGATTCAGTTTTCATGACTTCTGAATCCACTTCAATTAATAATAATAATAATAATAATAAAAACAATAGCTAAAATTTACTGATAATTACTCAGGTTGCTACAAAAAACCTTTGGGTGTGATGTATATCGGGTTTGACATCACTGTAATGAACAAAATATCAACAAAAAAAGAGCAGAGCTATTCCCTCGCCCTCCCTTTAACTCGGCTGTCCCCACCTACACACCCACCCATGCCCTTCGTCGTTCCGACGTTCCAGTGTGTAAGGCATCATTAAACTGCGTAACTGCCAATTTTCTCATCCCCACTGGTAAAGTATAGGTAACATGCATTCATTTGCACATCAGCAAATATTCATTAAATGCCTGTTGTGAGGCACTGGTCAAAGGACTGAGATAGAATATTCCTTCATGGACCATCTATTCCAGAGGCCCCCAGGTGTCTCAGGGGTCCACTCCCCTGGCCTGTTCACTACGTTCCAGTGAAGAAACTTTTCAACAAAATTGCCCATGTGTCAGTTTTTACATGTTTTAAGTGGTGATAACACCTTTCCTATGTTATAGCTTTTCTGAAAGGGTAGCAGGTCATTAAAGCAATTGTTCACTGATTGGCAGCAACCCTGCTATCTTGGTCCATGGTGCTATTAGTTGGCCTTTGATATTGACCAGTCAATAGGTGGCAAAGAGCAGAGCACTTCTAGGAAGTACAACTAAGAAACCAAGCAAGAAAGTCACCTATGGTGATGGGACTTTGTGGCAGAAAGTTTCAGCTTCTGTGTTTTGGGTCTCAAGTTCCTGCAGCCTAACCCAATTTCTAGTCACTTAGAGAATGCGTCACTTGGGATTGTTATTGTGTCATAGTGGAAAAAAATATAGCTGAGATCACTGCAGGCTAGTCGTTCTTCAAGGAAAATAAAAGAAAGAAAATTTCCTCTCTGGCAACTTTTTAAACAAAGAACTTTAACTATATATAGTCCACAGTTCAACCTGTGCAAGGCATGCCATTATTTTTAAGTATGATTTGCTCTAAAGATGGTTACTATCAATGGAAAGTCATGGTTGCTGGTGGAGTATGTGTTTTTATATGAACATTTTATGTTGTTATTGCTGTGTTTTCAAGTTTTAGGTAACAGCACTCCAAAGAATGCAACAATAACATACAGAAAGGATAAAATTTTTAATACTTTGTTGAAGCACATTGGGAATGTCTCTTTTGAAGGGGTAAGACAGCTTAAGAATTGGCTTTCTCTGAAAAACAAAATGAGGCTCAACTCTCACGACATAGATTTGGATGCTCTGTTGTTTCTTTCATAAGTAAAATACCACTGATAGCTGCTCCGGTCCTTAAAGACTGGAGAAAACTGACAGCTTTACAGAAATGATAGAGTATCTAACATAACTATTCTTTATTCATTAACCCTAAGAAGGAAAACACTTGAAATAACCAGAAAAAAAAAACCACCTATTTTCCTGATCACCCAACATGTCAATTATTTCTCTTTCGTTGAGTGTCAAATATTCTGTAACCAAAATCTATTTTTACAAACAGGGGCAAGGTAATTTAGAGGAGGGAGGGAGGGAGGGAGGGAGGGAGAATAAGAGAATGTGATGTATCTCCCACCGGTATCTCTATGCTCTTTATATTGTCATTAGTTTTTCTCCCGATAAGCATTTTGCCTCATTCAGGCAATATATTACACTGAAGAATCTTTTTCATTTAACTCTCCTGTTTCTCAGTTTCTTTATCCTTGAAATGATGATAATGCTTTTTCTGTTTCATACTAAAGGTGTTAGGATTACTAGTATATTATAGATAAAAATATTTTGAACTCCCCAGAAAGACACAATATAAGGTATTCCTATTGTCATCATTATCACCAAAGATACTCTGTACTTTCCTCATATTGCTCCTTAGCTTCCCAGCATCTAGCCAAGTAGTACCTTAATGATATATATAAAATAATAGAGTTGCAAAAGAACTCAAAGATTGTCAAATACAGCCTTTTCTTTTATTCAGAATTGGAATAGTAGAGCTTAGAGATGTTAAATGACTTTTTGGGGTTACGATACTTCTCTGCTCAGCTTCCTCAACTATGAATGATTTTCAAGACTATGCTGTCAATTCTCTTTATATGTTTATTTTCTTAGAGGCTTGAATGATTTAAACCTGAACTGCAATCTCTATTCTAAAGTTTATGAAATTGACACCACTATCTCTGAGAGGTGTGTTTTCAATCTCATACTTCTATTTGTTTTTGCAGCTTTAATAACTAGATAATTGTATTAAGTTTCTTAGAGTTGCCATAACAAATATGAACACTGATGTGGTTCAGAGCAAAATTTAATATTTCCCAATGCCTACCTTGTCAGAAATTCTTAAAATTTGTTCAAATTCTAGCTCTACCTAGATTGATTAAATAAATTGCATTAAATATGTAAAACAGAATCTTATATATAAGAAACACAAAATTAAGAATAATGTTGAAGATCATTAAATAACTTGGAAAAGCATGCATTGTATGTTGTTCATTAAAAAAATGCTGATTCTAAAGCATACATGGTACCATATTTGAGTATATATGTATATAAAAAGACTGGTAAACTATTGGACAATATTAAGAGTGGACATTTTTCATGCTATTGTTTTAGATGATGCTTATCCCATTATGATTTACTTCCTGCAATGAACACATATAAGTTCTGTAATAAGAAATAAAGAAGTTATCATTAAAAAATCTTATCTATATAAATTTATGTCCATCTACTTTTTAAGATTCATTTGCATATTGGAAGTGGGATGGGATTTGAAATGGTACTTGAAAAGGGAGAGGCTTTTGACCGATGGTAGAACCACTCATTCTAGCAAGTCACCAAGGGAAAATGTAAATGCATGATAGCCTACAACTAGTTGCAGAGGACTAAGCGAGGGGGTCAAGCTGTGTCTTGGATCCAGACAACAGTGTGATTTGGCCCTCCATTTGTTTAAGTCAGGTGGTTAATTTCCTATTGCTGTATCTGAGGCTTATCACTGCAAATTCTGAGGCTTAAAACAGTATAGACATCTATTATTCCACATGCCTGTAGATTATCTATAGATTTAAGAGTTCAGGCATGGTTTACTTGGGTCCTTTTCTTAAGGTCTCACAAAGCTACGAGTATGTTCTGGGTGTTGGCTAGGCTATGTTCTCATCAGGAGAAGAATATACTTCCAACCTCATTGAGATTGTTGGAAAATTTATTTCCTTGCAGCTCTATGACAGAAGGCCCTGGCTTTTCACTAGCTATCTGCTGGATGCCCTCAGGCCTTAGATGCCACCAGTGGAACCACCCTTCCACATGGCTCTCTCCATAGGTGGTTCATACCAGGGCTGTTTGCTTCTTCGAGGCTTATAGGAGAATCTCTCCAGTCTGCTAAGACAGAATCTTAGATATGATTATATATTTATGAGCTAGAAGAAAGTCAGAGTTCTGCTCACATTCTAGAGCAGAGACAGATCACCACACTTGGTCATGGAGATTATGGGACCATCTTGCCATTCTGCCTACCACACATACCAAAACACACTGAGAAGTCTCCAAGAAACAATCAGAGAAAGAGCAGGAAAGATGAACTTCACCCCAAAGCTTAGTTCCTTCCTTCCTCAGGCCTTTTCAGGTAGGTGCTACTCTCATAGGTAGCCAAAGAGAGGAAAGCTCTTCAGCGTTCAGAAAGCAGAAATAACCAGAAAAGGGCACAGCTATATACGCCACAAAATCACCAGGGTATAGGGAAAAAAACACACAACACCCTGCCCACTCCTTTGGAGATTCTGATGTAAAATTCTGGAGTAGAAATACAACCTTGGTATTCCCACTTTTTCAAAGTTTCACAGCTGATTCAGATAAGCTTCTCTGTGCTTCCTGACACATGGAGGGCCTTTCCCTTCCCATCCACGTATTTAAATCATATGCAGCCCTGCTCTGCTTCCATGTCCACATGAAGCCTTTTCTGATTACTCCAGTGCACGCTAATATTTCTCTACCCTGAACTTACATTTTTGAATATTTACTTATATATACTACTGCACAGGCTATGAGTTTTTAAGTTCTCGTTCTTATTTTTTGGATTTTTGTCCTTCTTTGTAGATAGAGTTCTTATCTCATATTTACATAAAGCAGGTTTCTGTGAATATCACAGGTATGCATTTAGTTTCATTAATTAGTTAAATTCAGAAAATAGAGACGGAGCACAGTTACTTCATTTCCGTAGAGGCACTTAACTTGGATTCAGAAAACTATTGTTTCAGAGAGGAGATTAGTCTAGGGAGGCAGTATGTTACAGTGGAGTGTTCCCAAACTCTACATATTCATGTGAAAACTACTTAATTTTTTGGGCCATATTTGTATTTTTCTTGTACTACAATTTACATAATATTTTTCTTTAAATTGAATCTTTCTTGACTTCAACCTAAACAATATCAATAAAACTATGTACTTCATATACTAGTTATACATTTTTCAATTTCACCTGAAAATGTATAATATTGAAATAAAGTATTGTTCATGTGCCACCTACAATTATTTCCTGTACCACCAGGAGTGCTTATACCACTTGTTGGGAATTACTTATATAGTGCAAAACATTTCTAGTCTCAGAATCGGGCTCTACCTCTTTCAGACCTTGGCCCTCTGAGTTCTAAACTATAGGATAAAGATAATAATAGGAAAACTAATGTTTATTATTAAGTACTATGTACCTCACAAAGTTCTAAGTATTTTATATGTATTCATTTATTAAATCTCCAAAAACAATCTTATGTTATTATCTCTCCTCCTCTTTTCTCCAGACAAGGAAATGAAGGTACAGAGATTTTTAGGTAACTTGTTCAAGGTCACACACCTAGTAAGCAAGGATCAGGGATTTGGGTGTAGTCTGACTCCAGAGTCTATTCCCTTAACTACTTCATATGCTGCTTTCCTGATTTAATCTGGTATTATGAAGATTAAATGCAAAACAAAACAAAACACACACACACACACACACACACACACACACACACACACACACACACACACGCGCACACACCCCTCACCTAGGACCAGACCTAATTTATAGAAAGAATTCGATACAATTTAATGATCTTGCTAGAAGATATATTGGTATATTTTATTTCCTCCTCTCACAGGGATCACAAAATGGCATTATATCAATCTTTAAGCCTCAGACTGGATAAACCTGATGCCTTCTCACTGAGGCAACTAAGAAAACTTCAGACAACTTTCCAGTGGGGTGAGAGCAGAAGTGCATCTGATTGGAGAAATTTTATATTGATCCCTGACACAACAAAGGCGGCTTAAATTGACCTTCCTGAAAGTTTGCAGGTCATGAAGACCAATTAGTTGCTATGGTGTCAATAAGTGCAAATTGCTTTAGATTGTTGGTGAATAGGGAAATCTCCATTGGGTCAGTGCCCGGGGCAATGAGGTACTAAAGGCACTGCAGGTGGTTTTAAGGGAGACATAAAAAAAAAAAAAAATCACAACTGTGCTGGGCGATGACCGTCCACTCAGAAATGGTGATGTGTTCAGGCTTCTCCTTCAGCTGCTGCATTCAAATGAAGGTGCTGATCTCAGCCTATACATCACTGCGTGGTCTAGATTTATTTTATTTTAGGGATTATATTTTCTTTAGACATGGTACAGCAACTGGGATTAGACAGAATTGCTTATTTTGCGGAATTTGTGATTATCTGTAAAACATCAACATATGACTAATTAATGATCCTTCCCTCCAAGCAGTCTTCATTTACCATTAACAGAAAATAAAATTTATAAATAAATGTCTGAGTTGAAATGTGGAAACCAAATTTTCAACCTTTTTTTTTTTTTTGAAAAAAACAATTCAGAACTCAACCTAGACATGGCATTATGTTACAGTAACAGGTAAAAAATAACTCCTCCAAATTAACAATGCATAGCCTGTCACAATAAACAAAGTTAACACAGGTAATTAAAAAGTATTTTTATTCGGTTAATAAGATAAAGTGTCACAGTTGAGAATGATTACCATGAACTTCTGCAGATAACGTAGAGCAGAACACCTTGTTTTTGTAAAAACATAACCATATCCAGCAATTGCAATATGTTTTATTCATACGGTGTTTATGTCTGGATATGTCCAAGCTATTTGCTAGGTGAACAGTCACACTTGATAGATCCAGGAGGGAATTTCTTGGTACAATGAACAAAAAGAGCTATTTTGTTCTTGTGCTCCAATCTCAGACCAAAAAAAAAAAAAAAAACTGTCATAAAAATATGGTCACCTTTCTGCCTTTAAAACTAAGCTGGTGCCTGGGGAAAAATTCTCAGAATGTAAAAAAATTGGTGATATTACATTGGAAACTTTCTGTTCTTCCCCTTGTAATAGTCAATCTTGTTTAGACAGTAGACTCTGAGTGGACTGGGAACCGTGCATTATAAGTGATGGCAAGGGATTCAGGGGCAAGGGATCCACACAACTATTATATGATGACCAGGGACTGATATTTCTATTAAAATTTTACTATTTAAGCTTTGTTTCCCAATGCTTTGATATAGTGAAATGTCTATGTCAAGTACCATAATCCAAACTACCTATGATAAAAATAAATCACTTAATATACCAATTTAGTGCTCTTTTATTCTCTCTGCCTTCCCTATGCGGCCAAGACAAAGATATACTCCTTATAATTGGAAGAGAAAACAGCAACATGGCCTTTAACAATAAAGCTTTTTGTTATGTAGCCGTAAAAATTAGCAATTGAAAATACAAGAGGGCTGCAACCAAAGGGAAGGCCCACAACCAACTGAGGCGATGCCCTGGGGTGTTGCTCTTTCCACATTTCAAGGGTAACATTAGGTCACCAGCAGAAAAAAGAGTGGATGGAATTTTTTTGTTGTTCATTTTAGTTCCAATGACCCTGGCAAAGGGCTACTTACTGAAGTGTGTTTGTTTGTGGAGGTAACTCTACCGGGAATATTTTAGATTATGCTACAGGAGTAGTGCTTGCAATGAAAAACACCATTTAAAGAAACATTGACAGAACATCTGAGATCTGCGAGATTCCTGGTACAACTAAGCAGCCAAGTTTGTTCTTGAAAAGGAAAAGTTCCCCTGTGTGGATTATGTGCCCTATATCAATGACATACTTGTAAATCCATGGTTGTTCACATCCCAGATGGAGACCTAGTACACAAAAGCAAAAGAGGAAATGAAAAGCTAAGACTATTACCAAAAGCCAGGAGAGAAAGCTCTGCTGGTGATTTGGGGCATTAGCAATAGATAACCCAAGTGAAGGGTGCCCTGGAATGGTACTGTCTGCTATCTTTTTTTTTTTTTTTTGTAGCTGAGCCATCCTGCCGCCTGTTGGCAGCTCAGCGGCAGCTCAGCTCAGAACGGGAATCGAACCGTTGTTGCTTGTCTATCTTTTAAGCAGTCATATAAACAGACGTCCAATGAACTTGCCTGTGGCAGTGAGTGCCTAACCTCTTTGAAAACTAAAATTGAATACTTAGAAGTAGGCCGCCGCAGATGTAAAGTGAAAGAGTGCACAGTGCTGAAGACTTAGAATTTGTAGCTTAATAAAACAGAGAACATCAAGCCAACTGGCCTTAAGGAATGAACAACTAGAAAAGCACAATGTCTCTGAAAATTCCTGTACCCTCACTGAGGTGAATATGGAAGGATAGGACCTACAAAGAGAAATTCAGCCCAAAGTGGCAACAGGTGACTAGAAATAGTCAGACTTAGCAAAATTTCAACTTTGGCAGGTGAACTGAGATGATTAGACCTGCCTCTTGTTTAGGGCAACTGAGGCAGCTTCGCTGGGTCCTGTGCTTATTGTCTGATGGGAGGGAGGGCGGAGGGAGGAAGTATCATACCTTATTCCTCTTCTCTGAACTACACAAAAATCTAGTTCCAAAGTTCCTTTCAAGGGTCCGGTAGGAGTTCTCAACTGCGTGGCTTCCTCCTACATGCGATGATTTGAGGCCCTGCACTGGTTGAGATGCTCAGGCTCCAAACACTTCTAGGGATTGCTGTGTAGGTGACTACGGCACCAGTGAATAAGGCTGACTCTGTTTTAGGCCTTGACATTGGGTGGAAGCCGGGAAGTGCACGGTGTGGGTATGCATTGATCTAAGGAATGGGTCTGGTGGAATGACTGATACATGCAATCTGAAGCTGCCTGCTTTGAAACTCCCAACTTAATCAGCTGAAGGCATGTCTATAACAGAACCGCTCTCTGAGATGTCACTTTGGATATGGGGAAAAAATTAAAGTGGGAGAAAAACATAAGCTCTGGGTTATTTCCCTCTAGTCATTTCTCCCAGCTAGAGTTTAGCTTTCTGAAGATGAGGACCAACTATTCTTCATTCAGATGGGGCCTCAAGAAATGTTGGTTGAAGAGATGAATGGGAAGGCAAAATCTAGGAACCAAGATAAAAATGGTCTACAATATTTTGTGTGTATGTTTACTGCTTTTCACTTTTCTGAGACCTGTTTCTAGAGTTGCCTCCTGAAGTGAGGGCAGCCTTTCCCCTCTCCTTAGACATGCTATTCCAGAATGCCCATGAACCCTGGTTTGACTTCCTGAAGAAATGGAATCTAGGAGTAGAACTGGAGATAGAGTGGAGAGACAGAAAGGCAGGGATGACTTGACTGTTTAAGAAGACATCTGTGACTAACTTATGAATTTCCAAATTCACATGAAAGATCTCTGGACAACTGTCCTCTCTGTAAAGAAGAGAAGCTTTTGATATCATGAAATCTGACTTTAGAAACCCATCTCCCCAACACACTCTCTCTCTCTCTCTCTCTCTCTCTCTCTCTCTCTCTCTCTCTCTCTCTCCAATCACTGCACTGTGGAATGAAGAGAATGACTAAGTCTACCCATTAGGACATTTGTATTAAAGAGCACACGGAGCAAGAACCCATTGACTTACAGGTGCCTCACCAAGTAACATCTTTTTTGGACTCCATATATGTGCCCTTGTGAGGGATTAAATCAAGATGGCTAAGGTTCACAGGACCAAGCTAGAGAGCCTTGGGCTTGCACAGTTAAAGAGAATTGCTTGCCTGTTTATCTTGTTCACAGATATGGACTAGAGTCTATGAAGGAAGTTTCAAGGAGTTTAGAGGTATTATGCCAATAACAATCAGCATATTGAACTAGGCAGAAGTGTTCAGGTAGGAAAGTGCCAGAGGCAGTGATGAGCCTGGTTTTATTTAGCACATTTAATAATGATCTGGAAGAAGGAGAAAACACATTAAAATCACAGATTATACTAAATTGACAGGTGGTGTAAACACAAATGAGGGCAAACAAAAGGATAAAAAGAATTTAGAACAGAAATGAGATTCTGTCAGGAAAAAAATGCACTTCCACATCTGTGCAAAGTCTCTTAAATCAGCAATGGAAATTGTTTTAAAAGTCATTTAGCTCAGACAATGTTCACAGGCATTGCTCACATGTATAAGTGCTAACCTCTCCCCACTCCAGCTATTTTTATTTCATTGGATTATACTGTTTATAGTTATCATTTAAAAATACAAATCTGGTCATGCCACTCCCCTGCTGAAAGTTTTGAAAGGTTCTGGGTTTCCTACAGGATGGGATCTGAGCTCCTTAGCTCTGTACGTGACCCTTCATTCACTGTTTTTGTCCATCTTCTCAGCCTCTTCCACATGTCTGTCTGTTCTGCACTCCTCGTTGCATCCAGGCTACGTGTTTGTAGCTCCCTGATTGCATGGCACCTTATTACCACCTGCACCATCTGCTCAGCACTCCACTCCTTTCTCTTCTCTGGGTCATCTCCATCTGACCTTCAAGATTCAGTTCTGTCTTCACTTCTTTCACAGAAACTACCCAGCACTGAGTTTGGTTTGGTGCCTTCCTTGGTCCTGCCATCACACCCAGTGCCCACTTCTAAGGTAACTTGTTGACAGTGATAATGGCTATATTTATTGAGCACTTAATTATGTTCTAGGCTCTGTGATTTACGTTCTCATGCATTGTCTTTGTAATCATCACAACCACCTTAGGAGGCAAGGATAATGATCTCAGTTCTATATATAACGCTAGGTTAAGTAACTTGCCCAAGATTTCATAGCCAGCAAGGGGCAGAGCTGGGATTCAAACTGCTTCCAGAGTCCACTCTTTTAAAATTATGCTAATTATAGTAATTCGTTTCCTTGTCTGTCTGTCTCCCCTACTTGTGTAAATTTCTTGAGGACAGGGACCACCTCATGATCACCTAGTATCTATAGTAACTGGCATGTTATACACAGCTCAATAACAACAACAGGGATAATTAATATTTAATGAGTGCTAATTATATGTTAGGAAATTTAGATGTAGTTTTGTGTTCATTACTCACAAAACATTGCAGAGTGAATAAAATCATTTCTCATTTATACTGGAAAGCCTGAGGCTTAGAGGGTTGAGAAATATTTTCAAGATTATATAGATCTGCCCCCAAAGCCCTCACTCTTTTTGATACATCATTTTGCATTCTCATCTGATGGAAAATAGTCATAGTATCTGTAGGATTCCACAACAACAATTGCCAATGAACCGCAACATAAATACATGGGAGAAACCAAGTACACACATCAATATAGGTTCTCCATCTAATTTTTAGTAGGCCTGTTCATCTACTTCACTTGAGCCCATTCTAATTTGTGCTAAGCTTTTGTCTCGTGGGTAGTTGCTACTTTTTGTGGTTCAACTTAACATACTATTTTTGGCATCAGAGTAGCTTGGCTCCTACTACTGCTATCGCTCAAGGTTTTCTTTTTTTTTTTAAAGATTTTTATTGGGGAATTGGGGGATGGGAACAGTGCTGGGGAATTGGGGGAAGGGGAACAGACAAGTTACTGTCATTTTGTTCTTCAGTCTAGTTGTGGAGGACGTTGTTTCACTGGCCCAAGTTGGCACCATCATTGCGCTCTTCCCGGGTGAGGCAGATCAGTCGCCGGCTTCTGGACGGCCGCTCACTGCGGCTGCTGGCTGCTCACGCTGGCTGCTGGCTACATACGGTAGCCCATGGCAACCCACTGCCACAGGGGCTGTAGCCTACACCGTAGTTGGCGACTCATGGCAGCCCAGCTCCAGGTTGAGCTGTTGTTCAGCATCTTAGCTGTGGAGGGCAGTGTCACTGGCCCTCATATGTGGGATCCGAACCAGAGCCCTCTGGCATCCCAAGCCAGCTCTTAACCATCGCGCCACTCAGCCGGCCCAAGGTTTTCTTATTTAGAAGGAGCAGCAAGAGCCAGGCCCTGGACAGCGCCCATGAGGTACAGTGGAGGTCATGTTGTTCTATTGGGTTGTCGGAAAAGTCATGACGCATTTTTGCATAGAAAACAGAAAAAAATACGTCATGACTTTTCCGACAGCCCAATAGATTGGAAAGGAGGCTCTCAATCCAATCGTGCTATTGGGTCAGTCACTTTTATTTTTTTCTCTGTATTTCAGTTTTCTCTCCTAGAAACCAACTTCCTAGGTGTTAAACTGTGGGCCAACTACATCAACATCACCAGGGGAGTATTTGATAAACATTGATTTTTGGGTCCCATTCACAGAGATTTGGATTCTGCAGGTTTAAGGCAAGTGTTTTTGATAGATCCTCAGGTGATATTGCTGCAGTGAATTTTTTGTATACCACTGGCCTGAATGATTTTTAGCTAAGAGAAAATATCATTTATTATTCAGGCTCACTTTTTGGAGGCTCAGGAGAATACACTGTCAAAATTGGTAAATTATACATACTCAAGGCTTATAAAATGAGTGCCTTGCATGTAGTAGGCTCAATGAGGGGGTTTCACATTTATTACATTCACAAATGAGGCCTGTGTTATTTGAATTTTTAAAATAGAGTAATAAATGTCATGGCTAACGTTTACAGCAGTTTAAATTTTTTTCACATACATTACTGTATTCCGTGCTTACTTCACAGACTATCTCCCTTTTACAAATGGGAAAACTAAGACTTTCAGATTTGTCAAAAGTCATAGTGCGAATCAGGAGCATAGCTGGAATTTGATCTTGTATTGCCTGAATCCGAGCGCCATGATGTATTAAATTCCTCTAAAAACTATCTTGTAGCCTGTGACTCTTACAGGAGGGCTGCTAGTCTTTATATGAAAAGGAACTACATTTGATTTTCACAAAGCTTTTAGATTTTTAAGATAAGAAGGATAAGGTTTTTATTGTAAAACTGCTGAAAGGAATGGATGACATAATGCTGCTGAAGGCTTTAGTATGCCTCTAACAATTTCCGCAAAAGTTAAACAAAATTTTTGCAAGGCTTGGTAGAAGAAACTGGCTTGAGAACCACCGGTTTAGAATTTGTGGCCTTCCAGGTGGATGACCTACATGTTGTGGATCTCATTCTAGGATATTGATTCCACTCCCTACCCCATCCCCCAAAGATCGCAGCCCTCCCTCCGTCTTCCCTATTTTCATAAATGGTACCACAAGCTCAAAATGAACTCTCATTCCTTTCACCCTCAGTCTGCTTCCTAATTCCTATTTAGTCATAAATCCGATTGGCTGTATGTCCAAATATATTCTAACATTGTCCATTTCTCTCCACCTTCCTCTCTCCATCTTCCCTAGTACCACCCTAAATCAGACCGCCAAATCTCTTTTATAAACTGCATTAGCCTCTGCGAAGTGCTCTCACAGGTTCCTGTCTTGCCCCCCTGCATTCCATTGTCCACATGCAGCAGAGAGGCCGCTTTCAATATGTAAAGTCCCATGTCACTCCCTACTTAAAACCCTGCAGCGAATTTCCATTTCATTTGGAAAAAAATCCAAACTCCTTAACATGGCCTTTGGTGATTGAGTTTCTCTTTGTCCCCCTGACCTCATCTTTCATTCAAAACAGTGTCTCATGCTGCTAGTCCCACTAGACTTGTGTTGGCAAGTTGAACACATCAGGTTTACTTTTGTATCAGAACCTTTGCATTTTCTTTTACCTCTGCCTGGAATGCAATTCCCCAAGAAGTTCTTAAGTCTAGTGGCCCTCTTCACTCAGGTATTAGTTGGAGTCTCTTTGGATATTACCTGTTCTGGTCTTAGAGAGCTTCTTCTCAAGTCAATTCCAAGTCACTCACCTGTTTTGTTTTCTTTGTAGGACTTAGACAGGCTACACTGCAATTTATATAAAGTGTATTAGAATAGATCTTGTGACCTACAGATGACTTAGCTGAAGTCACACCCAGGTGCAGATAGCATTCTAATCAGGAATTCACTCCCCCACAGAAGGGTGGGAGGCTGTTAGCTAACTCTCTGGAAAGGCCAAGCTCCAGAGGAGGCTACTGCAGGCACTTTAGCTATCTTTGTCTCTGATAAACATGGTATGATAATTAGCATGATGAATGTCAGAAGTGGATTTTTATTGGTGAAATATCAGTGCCTTGTTAATTAGCATAATGAATGCTAGAATTGGACTCTCTTTAATAATAAAATTAAAGGTGGATGTGTCAAAAAACATTTTGCTTACATTCCCTAATGTGGCATGAACAAGTTATAGAAAACTAGGAAATGCTTTCTTTTTAGGATTGGAATACAAAGCTTGATCTCCATATCTCCTATGTCTCACCATTGGTTTAGAAGAATTTTTTTTTTTTTTAAAGATTTTATTGGGGTTGCCTGATGCTGACCGGGGAGGGTGGCAGAATCCTGCCTCTGGAATATTGTCACATCCATCTGGCAGCTGGAAAAAGGGATTGATTCTATGGAAAATAACCTCAGGGTGATCTGATCATAAATTCCTAAGGGCGCAGGTCATGGTAGGAGTCAATATAACTTCCTTAGTAAAAGGTTTATCTTTGCCTTAAGCAAGCCCTGCCCATTGTCTCTGTGCCTCTAGGTTAAAACACCTTAGAAATGCCTCTTTTCAGACACCTCTTTCTAAAGCTAGAACATCCTCAAGAGAGCACTTAATCATGTGTTAACTATTCTATAGTCCAATACCCAATTTACTTTCTCCCAATTTAATGTAATAATCTTCCTTAAATTCCCTCCTTAATTCCAAATGCATAAAAGAAGCTGCAGACTGTCCTTTCTTGGAAGCATGTATCTCAGTCTGTTGAGATTTTGCTTCCAGGTGTGTTCTCTGTTTAGATCAAATAAATTTTTATAAACATTCTCTGCAGGTTTGGACGTTCTTATATCAACAACCGTGAAGGAAACTTTCATGTAAAATGGTGGGAATACCTATAATAAAAGGACAGAGAAGTGGCCCTCCATCAAGCCACAGAACAGATTTTATGAACTGTGTTATGCCCGTTAGCTAATAAATTTTATTTAAGAAAGTCCTATGTGTGGTAGAATTTGGTGTGAGTCTTTCTTTCATTTATAACTTAACAGCAAGGTTGTAGCAACGGTAGATCTCTATCATTCATTTCAAATTTTATGATACTGTGCATTTTCCACCAAAAAGTACTCAAGACTTGTACATACCAAATGGGCTTTGGTTTAGTTTACAAGAATTAGTAGATAAAATTCACTTGCATATTTATTTGTTTACTTGTTTAGTATCTCCTCCACCTCCACCCCCAAAGTAAGTCTCCTAAGAGCAAGGTTCTTAAGTAATCTCTTCCCAGAGCCTCAACTGGAGCCTGGGACCTAGGAGGCACCATCTCAATTATTCAATAAGTATTTAAAATTTCTGAGAGAATAAAGAGAGTCAGAGGGACAAAAGTAAGATTAGAACAAAGAAAAGGGTAAAGATGAGGAATAGTTGTATGGAGAGGACATCAACAAACAGAAGAGTCCTTAGACTTTAATAGGTGATGAAGAAAAGTAATAGTTATGTTTTCCATAGTGTGTTTCTTGGAATACTGGCCCTGTGAGATGCTATGAAACAAACAAACAAGCAAACAAACAAACGTATTTAATGGTTAAATAAGATTAGTAAGAGCCACATAAACCTCTTCCTCACATATTCACAATGAACATGAACACATTAAAGCCTCTGAGAGGCATTTTAGGGCACACACACACAAAACACAACACTTTGTAACTTGGTTTTACTATTTCCCAAACTTACTTGAGCATGACAACCTTTTTTTCTCTGAAACACTTCTTGACAAACTCTGAAAAAGGATTTAGAAAAGCGTAAAGGCTGTGTGGGTAGGAAATTGGCAAAGAAAAATACCAGTGCTTTCATTATCCTGTGAAGCTAGTTCTGGGGAGAGAGTCGAACCTTTGCTTTCCGCATGCCTCGTGCATGGAGAGCACCTACAACTGGGTTCTGAAGCGACCAGGGAAACTGCTCTCAGCCTCCTTCTACCTTCTGACCCACCCTTCACCCAGAGAAAGAAAGGTGGGCTGAACGGCTGAACCTTCCCAAAGCAGGAATACTGAGAGATAACCAGGAGCAATCATGCACTGAAAATCTGATCTGAACGTGCTACCCAGTGTAGCAGAAAAAAATGAACCCTTGAGAGCTGCCAGTACAGTGAAACCCACTTACTACGTCCTTTTAAAGATCAGCCTAATGCTCACACATGCTCAATGCGTCCTTTCGTTGGCCCTGGGAGAAATATTATGAAGATGTTTCACTTTAGTAAGGTTCATGAGTTTATGGCCTTGAGAATGCCCTTGAGAATAAACTCTAGGGACTGAGAGGGAGGAAAAGAAAAGCTACTTTTACTGGATGTTGTCTCGGTCTCCTTTGCATAATACTGCAACTAAAACATCTGAATCAGTGAGATATTTCTAAACTCAGTAAGTGCCAAGAGATGACTATTTTTCTTCTTTTATTATTTTAATTAAAAATCAAATCATGTCAGAGATTTAGGAAAATGCATTTTGCAAGAAATTCCTAACATATAAATACTCCAAAATACAATTACATTGCTAAATGTTGGATAACACAAGAGACATATGAATGCATGCAAAAATTTAAAAAAATAACAAAGGGAAAGCGTTCTTTCCTACCCCCTTGATCTTCATATGCACTTTCCTTTCTACTTGGAACTCTTTGGCTCCCCTTTGCCTCACTAATGGCCTTTCATCCTTCAGTCCTCAGTTTAGATGACATTTACTTTGGCAAGTGTTTCCTGGTCCACCCACCTACTCAAGAAGACACTGGTGAGGTGCCCCAATTGTAACTTCCTTTATCGCACTTTGTTGTGTACTTAATTGCCCATTTACCATTAGGTTATAAACTCCAGGATGGCAGGGGCCACATGTATCTCATTCATTGGTTAGTCTTCAGAGCCTAACGAATTGCCTGGTAGGAAATAAATTGGTTAATTAAAATAGTTTTGGTTTAACCGGAATATAACCTACATTTTGGTATCCACAGTTACATTTGGGAAACATAAATCGGCATAAATATTAACTTTATATATATATATATATATATATATATATATATATGTATATATTATATATTGTTATAGTCACTCAGTAAAAGATGTATTCCTGGGATTGGCTCCAGGACAATTTAACCAGATTTCAAAGAAAAGCTTAGCTTAAGAATTATGGAAATTAGATATTAAAAACTTAAGAGATGAAGTTTCTGAAGTAATCTTGAGCTTTGCAAATTTATAGAAATGATTCACTTCATGAAAGCATTGCTTTTGGTTATCAAGTCAAAGTTAGATGATTGAGAGGCATTTCACTGCTTAAGATGTTTGATTCATCAAAATGTATGAGCGTTTGCTTTGCTGTTTTCTAGTCACGTGATTTTAAAGATCAAGTACTTATGTGAAAGCCACAGATGAATAAGCAAATGGGGAAAGACTTACATTACACACACACACACACACACACACACACACACACACACACACACACACGTGTTTTTCTAGAGACATTCATTTGCGTGTGTGTGTGTATGGCTAGGTTAGGATGTATGTGTGTGAGAGACAGGGAGGAAAAGAAAGAGAAAGGAAGAAATAAATCAACCGAAAATAAACACATAGGCAGAGAGAGAAGAAACTGAGTTCATAGCCAAATTTTTGAGTCCCTGGTATAAATAAATTAACCAAACAAGATCAAACAGATATTTGATTGATATAGCTAAATAGAAGCCTGTGTGTGTGTGTGTGTGTGTGTGTGTGTGTGTGTGTGTGTGTGAGCGCGCTTAGGTAGGGGTCATTTCTTGGTAGTCTTCTGTGTTCATTAGC
The DNA here is from genome assembly GCF_001890085.2 of Hipposideros armiger. Classification (NCBI taxonomy): domain Eukaryota; kingdom Metazoa; phylum Chordata; class Mammalia; order Chiroptera; family Hipposideridae; genus Hipposideros; species Hipposideros armiger. Next base: position 773,272 of record NW_017731465.1, on the reverse strand, counting down.
CCTAGACAGAAGTTATTATCAGGTGTCTGTAATCTTTGATCAAATTCTCCTCTAAACAAATCAAGTAAATAGTAAAGCAATTTGCTAATGACCAACATTTAATCACACATTGCAGAAAGATCAAGTGAAATGAAATAATTTGGAAGTTTTAGTGTAACTGGTTGCTATGTGGCAAGTAAATCTTCACTGGCCAATCAAAATTATACAGAATGGTTTCAAAATAGCAAAAACCAAAACAAAACAAAGGATACATGGATTAGGAATTTTGAAAGGAACAGTAGGCTCATATAGAATATGGATGATGCTGGGACAGGACAGAAGGAAAACAAACTACACTGCACGAGAGAACAGAATCAAGGGAATAGGGGAGAATACACATTTTTGAAAGTCAAGTCTCAGAATGTTCTGTTTGAGTTGAGTACAAACTATCTTCACTTTATTCTAAAAAAAGCTGCTTGAGCATTTGGAGAGGTACAAAGAAGAAACAGAAAGATAGAGGAGCTCACTATGAGCTATAAATCTTGATGCTTAAATTGAGTGTGTGTGTGGGGGGTGGTGAGTTGAGACAGTACATACAGTACAGTACTTGTTAAAAAAAGTGACAAATGGTGGTTCCTTTTGTGAAAGTCATTTACAACTGGCCATTAATAAAGAGGTTGGGATACAGGGAGCCTCTTACAGAAGTTCTAAAATTTCAGCCATCAGATTTAGCCCATTTCATTTAATTCCATTTCACAGCTTAGAGTTGATTTTATTCAAATATGGGTAAGGTCTCAAATGGAAAACATTTTGGTAATTTGCATGGCTATTTTCTAGACTGCAAAATCTAATTGTCACAGACAATAGAACCAGACTGTGGGCAAAGGAAACAAGGGACAGAAATGAATGATGTAAATCAGCCCTCTAGAAGTTAGATTTCTCCCAAGATAACCCAAATCAGTGAAATGCCCTTGCACAAAGCTGACGCTCACTGATGATATACCCACAGAGGCTGCCAGTCCTGCCTGGGGCCACCGACTGCTCAGGACACACTCTCCCTCCCTGTGGTGCTGCCTTGAACCACGAGGAAATAAACCATTTCATCTTGATGAAGAAGGATCTCCACTTGTTTTATTACTTGGGGGCTTAGTCTAACCTCCTTTTCCTTTAAGTGTCTTTGGGTGACTGTTAGATTCCTTGCTCATTTGATACCCTGGAGATCCACTGGGTACCATAATTATAATAATTGTGGGCCATAACTGCCTTGTTTTGGGGCCATCTGCTCTTCTCACTTGAATAATATGGTTTGTCAATGGGCACACATAAATCACAGACAGAATAGTTTTCTCTCTTCCTGACTTGACAAACACCAAACACATTAAGAATTCAGCCTTGTAATTAAACAGGGCCCAATTTCCAAAGACAGCTCTGATGCAAAAGAATTTGCAGCCCGGAGGAAGGGCTCTTTGTGTTGACCTTGGATGGCAGGCATTACAGCATTCAAGGAAATTGCTGCCCCTCTGTTGTCCTCTTCTGTGTCCCTAAATCATATCCTCAGGTTATGTGGTTAGTAGGATACTGGACACTAAATTTGGAGGGAAAAAGACCTGAGGCTGAGTTTCACCTGTAAAGTTTCTGGTGTTAGAAGCTGAAACGAGATTATGTGCAAGTGCTTTGTTATCTGCTCTGAGGAAGAACCAATTGGTGATAAACCATGAATGAACATATGAAATCTTTCTCAAAGTGTGTGGGTGTGCTTTTGTATTACTGCCCTCTGTGCTGTGGTTTACAACAGGGGTACTTTTTTATTGTGTCCTTCCTCTTTCTCCTGTCAAAGAACTTTGAGTTCTCCATGTCGACTACACATGGCTTACCTGAATCCTAATATGTTGTGTGTTCTCTCTGTGAGGATGTTGCTCAGCACTGAAAGACATGATTTCGCTGTCACCTGGACTCTCATAAAGGGTCCCTCAGTAGGGTGACTAACTATCTTGATTTGACAAGGACTGTCCCAATTTTAGCAATGAAAAATCGTCATCCTCAAACCTTTCAGTCCTGGGCTTGATAGCCTCTCATTTCTTAGGACTCGCTCATGGAAATTCAACAATGTCAGATGGTTGCTGCCTATTTCTCTGACAATTTGCTTTGACCTTAACTATTTATTTGATTCTGCTGGAATGCAACTTGTGCTTACCTTTGTTCTATGCTTACCCAGGAGCTTTCAAGCTGTATCTTACTATACTCCAGGAGGCCACTGAAAGCCCTGTACAGGAAGTCCAGGACAGGGAGCTCAAGCTCTCCTTTTTAACCAAAACAGCTTTTCCACATTCTGTTTAAGACATTGGGTTCTACGTAAGATTGACCAGTGAAAAGACATTCCTTTGTTAAATAAAGTTCAAGAACCATTGCCCTAACCAAATTACTAACTTTATTTAGACTTTAATAAGTAAGCTAGACTGTCTTTAAGAAAACGGGAGGAGTAGAGCTAGCCTTTGATAGAATAACCTTTGCTTTTCCCCCTACTTTGTTGGGAGTTAAAAAAAATGCTATAGTAGTAGTCATATGTTGATAATTGTAAAATATTTTCTCCAACTGTCCTTTCTTTTGGAGATTCTTTTCCATGTTCTTTGATAGCACATGTTACCATGTACTAGCTCATATGTGAGCATTCCTTGAAATGTTGGGGATTGACTAATAGATGAGGTGGTGAAATACAAGAAAACAATATTAATGCTTGCAATTTCAAACTTTTTTTTAGTACTCTACAAATGCATGGAATCCCGTGGGTCAGCCTGGGCACTGACATGTAGACATGGTGTTATTATAGGTTAATTTAGCTATGAAAGGGATTTATTACATAGACATGCATCTATATTTTCTGGAAAACAATAATTATGTGTTGTAATGCACATATCATTACACACACACACACACACACACACACACACACACACACACACACACACACCATGTACCATCTTTGGAAAGCACCAAACCTGAGCTAGAACTGGTAAGAGAAGAAGGATAAAGTGTCAAGGACCAGAAACAGATGGCTAAGGGAGACTGGTGAGAATTTCTTGGGTGTGACCAAGAGAGCAAAGCCTAAAATCAGGTTAAATTTGGGAAGAGAAATGAAATATTTCCAAAGAAAAAATGTTTTAATAAAAATTCAAAGAAGTAGGAAGAGCCAGCCATTAGAAACATGAGGGACCTAGCTTTCAGTCATTGATTCTGATCAGTGTTTTAGTCCTTCATTAGTCTTCTTCCATCACGTGATAAGATAGTAGCACCAGCCTTCCTCACTGGACCACCAGTAATACCTGCACTTTCTCATTTTGCTGGTTTCTCCCTATGTGAGTCACTTCCTTTTTAATCTCTCAAATTTTCTGCTTCACTTTTTTTTTAATTAAAAAAAATACAAAATATATATCGAGAGATGTTGGTCTGAACAGAAAAAAAGGTAGGTTTTTGTTTATATGTGTAGCTTCTAAAGTTAAAATTTGAGAATGGTGCCTTGCTGATGCTCTCGGCCTCTTCTGTCCTGTCACCCAGACACTCCCTTTTCTCATAGCATCATGTCTTGGAAGAGATGGGCCACATTCCCAGACGAATCTAGAGTATTTTGGTGGCTTTCCTGGTATTGTATTCTGTTAGTTTTCAAATGTTCTCTTGCGTTTATTTATTTATTTATTTATTTAGTTATTTATTTCCTAGAGAAACTGAGGAGTAGTTCACAGGCAAAAATAAATTGGACTTTGTCATGTTATGCTTCCACAAGAACATGGGGGGAAATGGTTTTATGTGAATGTGTTAATATGGTTCTAAGTGCTTTTAGACTATTGGGTTTAATTCTCTCTGTGGCATGTAATTCCTTAGGGACATCCACCAAAGAGATAAGCTCGGTGCTAAAGTGAACAGTCTCATCTCGTCCCCAGGAGCCTCTGACTGAAGTGTCAACATACAATTGTGCACCAGTGCTGTTGCTGCTCTGCGGAAGAAACACTTCAGCACACTATTGACATCACAAGCAAATTAAAAGACTCACCAAAGTTAATATTCTCACATTATAACAACATCTCCTATAAATTATTAAAGCCCACACAATTTATTACCCATGTTAGAGGGGGGAGAAAAGCAAGTTGAATCATGAGCCGTGCGACTTAATGATTTATATTTTTGGTCTTCAATGTGTTGAGGTTTATAAATCATCCTGCTCAGCTCTACGCTGCACCGAGGAGAAAGCAGTTGCTAGCCATGCCCTTCTCTCACCAGTGATCACCTATGCACAGGGTGGAAGCGCACTCATTATTTCAGCATCTATCAGCAGCCTCTGTGTTTCAGACTGGCGGTGCCTTTTCATTACTATAATGCTTACGCATGGCAATGAATGAATATGATTTAAGGCTTTAGATGATAGATCTAAGCTTTTTCAGAAATAAATATTAACCTCATTATTTAGGCAGGGAGGCCAAGCTGACTTGGATCCTGTCTCAAGGCTTCTAAGTAAATCAAGATATACTTAGAACTCTTTTACTCTCTAGTCCACCCGCCTCACCACTAGTCTATCTTGATTATGCTTCATGTTTTTAAACCAATAAATCTACTTTATTCCATGCTGGAGTCTGTTTAATCTCTAGTGGTGCATTGACTTGGGCAAGTCATGTGGGTTCTCAGAGATTTGCTTCCTAATCTATCCAACAAGGTTATTTGTATTAAATAATTCTCAGAATTTCTCTCCTAGGTTTAAAATTCTGAGAGTCATAGTGTATGACTGCAAACTGGGCAGTGGTCTCCTCTGCTGAGGGCGCTCCTGAGATCCTGATAGACATTTACTCTGGGCATCTCTCTGCTTTTGCCCTATAATAGCTCTAAGAAGCCTGGAGTCTGGGCTGGGCCTGTCTGTCCCTTCTTGTCTATGCTGGCTTTAGAGGAGGAGTGAGATTTCAAGAGGAAATGAGCTACACTTGAAAAGAGTAAGAAGTTAGAGATGGGTTAGAACCACTTGGATTCTTCCAGAAATGATGAGCAAATGTTGTAAGAACGCTAAATAGATCCCTTGGGGTTAGTTTATAATTCAAGGCCCTCGGTGACCATTTGGTCAGACTTCATTGCTTGTTTTCACATGAACACTTAATGAGGAGCCTCTCATCTTGGTACATTCCCATCCCAGGCTGAAGTTCCCTGGTGTACAAACACGGATCTGTGCTCTGGAACAGCCACTAGCATGTCAGATTTTGAAAACAGTGTCATGTTATATCACTGTTGTAAGTTAGGAGTAAAATAAACACTGAAGTGTAAACTAAAAAGGCATGTAAATACAAGTTGTTTTAATAAGTTTCTCTTGTAAAGGCAATTTGATACACATACTTCTTGGAATTAAAATAATAGACATCAATAATGCATGGGCTACACATTTAATTTGCTTTGTAAGAGTAAACAAACATGCCTACACATTTTATCGGGAGCCTCAAACTTGGGAAACATGATTTGAACTTTAAAAATGTGTTATTTTAGATTAAGTTTGATAAATTTGCATCAGTATTCCAGTCTCCGATGTCACCTGAATGGAATTCTGGCTTTTTCTTCCATTTAAATATACAACTTGAGAGACATCACTTAAGCTTAATCACTCATTTTTCTCATCTGAAAAATGAAGACAGTAATCCTTACTCATTTCATAGAGCTGATGGGCGACTAAAAAGAGATCATGTATTTGTGAGAGTTCTTTTTTAAAACAATACTTCTTTATAGAAAGAAAAATTGATGTTTTAATTTTAATTAACATGAATAATGACTAAATCCAATGGAATTCTCCATTTCTAATCTAAGTAGAAAAATGAAATTTCACTTATCTACTATGAACACCTTTCTCAAAAGAATAAAAACAAAACAAAACAAAACAAATGAACAAAAAAAAACCACCCTTCTCAGACAACATTTACACATTCCTTTTCCTGCTTGAAGAGATTGTGGGATGGGTGGGGTGAAGGGCTGGTACACAGTTTTACCTTTTACCTCCCAGTAACTGTATCATGTTATAGAAATCTTAGAACACACAGTGGCCAAGGCTAATAGTTTTGCAACTTGCTTGTTGACTAAATTCAGTAAGCATTTATTATTTTTCAGCTGTGTGCCTGGCCCCTGTTCACACAGGCAGATGGATGAGTATAGGAAGAATTTACTATACATAGGAAAATCGTTTTCCTGTCTAGGTATCTTCAAAATGTTTGAGTGCTAGGATGTGCTGAGGATAGGTATATTTGGAAAAGTGAAGTTCAGGCTATGGTTGCTTAAGATCTTTATGCAATTAGACATTCAAGTTATTGTAGAAGTTGAAGGATAATGTCCCATTGCAGAGCAAAGGCTTAAGCAGCCTTTGCTGAAATGTAAGGTCCACTCTGCTGATTAGACAGAATCATTGAACCTTATGCTACCCTATATATACAATGGAATCCATAAGCACCCTCCTAAGAGGGAGGCATTTAGATGAGATCTTTAAGACTTAGGTATTGTGTACCATGAATGAACATGAAAGGCTGGTTGGCATAAATAGCCATTCATTCTGTCAATGACATTAATTGAAAACTCAAGGGTGCATAAAGCCCCATTCTCATTTATTGAGTAAGCCACAAGAATACCTTCACATCTGTATGCAAATATTTCACTACTGAAAATCCACTACCACTGATGAGTGAGTGACGCTGATTTGAAGAGGCTGTCAAGTGGTAGGTAACACATACACATTGGCTGTGACTTTTCCATGGAATGTTTGCGTAACCACTTGTTTGTTATATTTTTCTGCAATGTACATGTTCTTTAAATGTATTAAGGCACTTGTAAATACTGAAATGTGTTCTGGTGTCCTTGGCAAATGCCCGTAATTGTACTGAAAGCCTTGGCAATATATTTTGGCAGGGTATTAGTAGGCTTACCATGTAAAGGACCATGTACTGAGATTTCTTTATATTCTGTATAAGCTGTAGGTTTTGAATAATTTCACTATACTCCTATGTATAATCTTCAATTACTGTTAAGACCTTTTCAAAGGTCTTAACCTTTGAAATGGAGGCCTCGTCTCCATTCCCCCTCTTAGCCTACACTTTGAGCACAAGGAATGCCACCTATTTTACTGTATCAGGAAAAACCAAACAATCAAGGGCCTCATTTCCTTCCTGGCCTTGCCCTAATTTACCTGTAGGACTTTGGATTGATAAATAGCCTAACCTCGCTGAGCTTGATTTGCAGACTCTGTCCTGTCCCACCCACATTCCCTCAGCGTTCACCTTTGCACCCCAACGATTGCTTATTGTGAACACTTGTGAGTTTGTCACTGGAGACTTCGGCTTTGAGAATATGCTCAGTTTACAAATATGGAAGCCGGAAGGACCCTAGAGTTGTTATCTCTGGAGGCCAACTTCAATGGAAGAGGGATGAGGGAGTTGGTAGATAAATATCCCAGCTTCTGTGTCCCTTGCTTGAGCTAATACTGAGCTGTGTTCTACACCGTCCTTTGGAGTTCCCCAGCAGGACTGAGCTTCAGTTGCCAAATTGGAAACTGCCTTGAAAATCCACTTTTTTGTTGGCTTTCTTCCATTCTCTGTCTCATTCCTTACTCCCTGTCAGTGTTTCCTGGGATCAGCTCCCATATAAATTGCTTTCAGTTGGGTCCTTGTCTTAGAGTAAGCTTCTGGGGAAACCCAATCAAAGTAGTTTCTCTTTTGTAAAATAAAAACAATAATACCTGTCCACAAGGTTACTGTGAGCTATCAGGTGAGCTAGTATATATATATATATATATATATATATATATATATATATATATATATATATATATGAGTGCTTTGTAATTTGTGAAACACTAAATAAATTCATATATTTTACCCATTATTATTGCGATGGCTATTGGGTTTTTCAAACTTTAATGCAAGCATACAAAATATTTGCAAACATATTTCTTTAGCCGTGAGCTAAAGAGAAAAAATATCTGAAATAAGGTAAGTGAGGACATTGTTTACAAAGGGTAGAGGATAAGCACTGCAGGATGAAAGGACCTTTTAACTATTACTATAATACCACCTAACACACACAGAACCCTCTCCCCCAAATGACAGATGTCAAATCCAAAGGATTAGAAAACAGACAACTAGTTTCTCCCTATTGTCACTTACTTTTCTAGGGAAGAATATCTTTCTATCTTTTCTCTGTATGGAAGGTGCCTTTTCATTATGTTATAAATTCACAGGGCAGGGACTGTACTTAAATCTTCAGTTTTGTACAATGCTTTGAAAAGTTAATCATGTTATTCAAATATTCAGAAAGATAAGGCGAAACCATCTTGCTGACCAAAAATAGACAAATAGGGGGCAGACCGAGGGAAGAGTTTAAGCAGCAGCAGTTTTACATAGTGGTGTCCATTTACCATCCAAGAGGAAAGTTGAATATTGACGCAGTGAAGTAAAGACAATTTAACTCTGTGTGTTACTTCCCAAATAAAAGCAAATATGTGGTAAATTTTTCAGGGGAAAAACAAATTGTCAAGCCAGAGGTTTTTGTTGCTTGATATACTTTAACCATCTTACTTAGAAACCTGTCTACATAAAAAAAAAAAAAAATCTATGCATTGTGGAAGTAAGATAATAACTCAGATAAAGAACTAGTTTGCAATATACTTAATAGCCTAAAGAAATAAGAAAGTAAATGCCAAAGCAATGCATTCATATTGCAGGTTCATGTAATTATATCTTGCCAGCTAAATGAGTCTTATTAACTGAATAAAGAGCCAAGCACTTCACTACAGTTTTGTCACCACATAATTTTCTTAGATATTAATCAATTGTGACCACATTTGCCCCAGAACTGAACATACCACAGTGCATATTTAGTTTTAGCATGTGGTTGACTGCCATGTTGAAATAATGATCTTTCGTAATTGTTAATGATTTTAGTGAAATTTAGCACATTCACAGCAATTACAGAGATACAATAGCTCTGTCATTAGAGTCACAACTTAGGTCCTGTCAGAATAGTCTTCAGATGTTAAAACAGGCACATTGCTCTCCATCTTGTGGCTCTCTCAATACTTTTACTCCCATTTTATTCTGGGAAGTCACAGTTAAGAAGCACTTTCCTTTATATTTCTTCCCACAAAAGCTTCTGCTAATCTTAATTCATATGCTGACTGACTCTTTGTGATTCTTGGGTCTTAAAAAATTCTTATTGCATTTCTCATTTTTAACCACATTTGGGCCAGCACTTTTTGTTTTTTCCTGCTCCCATAATACTTAGCTGATGTTGCTAGTATAGCACTTGTCATACTGGATTATAGTTAGCTGCTAAAGAGGCTGTCGCCTGCATTAGACTATGAGTTCCCTGAAGGCAGTAACCACCATTTCATTTTTGCATTCTTAGCACCTGTGACAGTCCCTGGCATCTAGTCAGTGCTCAATAAGTGTTTTGGTGATTGAGTCAAATAGACACAATGCAGTGTGTTGATATTTAATGTGTTTGCTGATTCACATGACACTAGTGTTTCCTTATTATGTTATACTTAAGTCCTTATTAAAAGAATTAGGCTTTTTTTCCCCTAAAGAATGAATTTTTAAACCAGAAAGGCATAATCTCATTTGGGTTGAAAATAATTTAGTTCTACAGCTTAATTATCTTTCAAAAGCTATTTGCTGTCCAATGGCTTATAGATTTTAAATATTTTCTTTCTGAAGACCAGGATTTCAAAAGATTTCTAATTTTTTAAAACATATTTTTACATTGCCAAGGAAAAAGCATACTAGGTGAGATCAATCTTTCACCTGATAAGTGTGAACATTCCTACTACATTATGATTTGTTCAATTCAAGCCACTGATTTTAAATAGGAAAAGAAATTGAATAAATGTTTTTAAAAACTCCAACTGTTGAAAAGTTCTGTAATATAATCTAAAATAAATATACCAACTTAACTTTTCCTTATAAAAAGGAAACTGGTAGGTTTAAAAACCATCTGCAGGATAAATATTTATGGAGTAGAATGACAACCTGACTTATCCAAAGCATTGGCATACATTTTCTTTTTTAAAGATTTTATTGGGGAATTGGGGGAGGGGAACAGCGTTGGGGAATCAGGGAAGGGGAACAGGCAAGTTGCTGTCTTTCTGCTCCTCAGTCTAGCTGTGGAGGACGTCGCCCCACCTGCCCACGCCAGTACCATCATTGCACTCTTCCTGGGTGAGGCAGTCGCCCACCTGCCACTGGACGGCCACTCACAGCAGCTCCCAAAATCTCACATCCACTGCCGGCCAGCCTCACCATAGCCCACGCCATCGCCTGTGACTCACGGCAGCCCAGCCCCAGGTCGAGCTGCTGTTCACCATCTCAGTAGCAGAGGGTGCAGCATCACTGGCCCCCATGTGGGACCCAAACTGGGGCCCTGCTGCTCAGAGCTGGCGCCCCAAGCCAACTTCCAACCAACGCGCCACTCAGATGACCCTGGCATACATTTTCTTAGTTAATGTTTGATGAAGCACTTCCACTTACAATTCTTCACTGAACTAAAAGAAGTTTCATTAACTATTTTTGAAAGATAATGAGGCCATGATCCCTTTCCAGAAGTTTCACTCATCAAATAATTGTAATCTTCCTTCCAAATCTCCCTGGTTGCTTGGTTCCTATTTCCTTGTTTATTGAGCAGTGATTTATAAAGATGAAGAGAAGTCAAAATGCTAGACAGACATTAGGGATCAGATATATTTCAGGTGTGTCCAAGGTACAGAATCTTTTACTCTGAACATTATTATAAATTGAAAAGTAATTTCATAAATTGAAAAGTTGGAAACTTTATAATCTCTTGAATATACATAAATATATGTAAATGTACAATAAATAAATATACAATAAATAATATTCTTGTATATCAATATACAATAAATAAATAATATTCTTTATGTGTTTATACATAGTTGAGTTGCAAATCAATGTATGGATATATGTAGAATATTTTCGATTTCTCTGAAAATTCTTCTTGATGGTCAGCTAGGCCCACAAACATCATAAAATTAAAGCATAATTTTACCTTACCAAAAATTGTAGGATCTTGAAGTTTTATTACTAAAGGGTAATTACCTCAAGTGTAGATATGAACATTTTTTTTTCTTGGTTCTTGCTTAGAAATATAGGTACTATTTCTCCACAGAGAGGACTCAAGATTATGACTCTTTACAGATTTTCCCTTGGGGTGTAGGAAGGAGACTTGGATTTTTGCTTTAGAGCAGACTAATCTAATTCTGTTTTCTCCTATTTTGAAGTGCAGGACTAAGAGGAAATCGATCCTATAATGCAGTGTAATTAAGGGTACATTGTAAAAGATACTTTTAAATGTAACAATAAAAATGTCAAATTGTACACCTGAAATGGATATAACTAATATAATATTGTGTTCCAACTATGCTTAAAATAAAATAAATAAATAAAAATAAATAAATAATTGCCTTGCTAGAAAATACAATAGATAAGTTGATGATCACATAAATGTAACACCAATACTACTACTGCTACTACTACTACTACTAATACAGGGCCAGCTGAGTGGCTCAGTTGGTTAAGAGCGCAGACTCTGAGCAACAGGTGCTGGTTCAATTCCCATATAGGCCAGTGAGCCGCGCCTGAGCTGAGCTGTCGCTGAGCTGGTGAGAGCGCATGCTCTTAACAACAAGATTGCAGGTTCAACTCCAGCATGGGATGGTAGATTACGTTCCCCCCCTTCCCCAGCAACTATTGGGTTGTCAGGAAAGTCATAACGTATTTTTCTATGTTTTTCATTGCAAAAATGCATCATGACTTTTCCAACAAACCAAAAGATTGAAAGCGGCAACTGGACTTGGAGTTGAGCTACGCCATCCACAACTAAGATTGAAGAACAACAACTTGACTTGGAGCTGATGGGTCCCGGAAAAACACAGTGTTCCTCTTATTCAATTCCCCAACACTGTTCCCCTCCCCAATTCCGCAATAAAAATCTGTAAAAAAAATAAAAATAAAAATAAATAATAATACACCTAACATTTACTAAGTGTGTACTATGCACCAAGTACTATTGTAAACATTTCCATGCATCCATTTTTTCCTTCACAATGACCTTCTGAGGCAGATACTGGTATTAGTTCCATTTTACAGATAGGAAACTCAGACCCAAAATTTTAGGTAACTTGCTTAAGTTCCCACAGCTAGTATGGGATACAAATTTGAAGCAGTTGGGCTCTGTGGTGGTTGCTACTGTAGTAAGTACTAGTGAACACTAGATGATATGAGAGCTTTGAGCTATTTGCTTTGCATCTTGATACTACCCATGTTTCCCTTAATTGCTCCCCAAACTGTCATTCAGTTATATCTGTTTGACTATGTTAGTTCTATTTATGACAAATGAGCTAAAGAAAATGATAATCAGCAATGCGTAAAAAGTATATAACAAAAACTAGAAGGATTTTGCATCGTTTTGGCATCATTGATATTCTTTGTATTTTAACCACCCCATTTTCATCTTTTAGAAACTACTGAAAATGCTAGCAGGCTATTGACAGAAGTTTAATTGGGGTAAAAGGGTTGCCCCAGGAGAGGAACAGGGAAGTACCCCACCCCAGCAGCTGTGATGTTGGTTGCTAATAATAGCTGTCCTCCTCCTCCAAGAAGGGGAAACAACCTTGTTTGGAATGTTCTCCCACTGGGGCAGCCAGCAGCCAATGCTTAACTGATAGAAGGAGCCTAAAAGGTTGTCCTTCCAGGCCCATCCCCCGCTTGCTGCAGGGGTGACTTGAATCCTGGCGCTCCAGAGCATCCTGTAGAACTAGGCACCCACAGTTTTCAACTGAACACACATCCTTGCTTAGCTTCTTTGCTTGCCTCCTTCTGTCTCCTCCCGTCTACTTCTCCTAAGAGCACTCCCTCAATAAATCATTTTTATAAGAATCTTTTCCTTAGGTTCTGTTTTTAGGGAACTCAAGCCAGTGTGGATGGTACTGGAAGTGGACCTAGGAAGCAGAGTTGTAGGTGGGACTCTGGAAGAGAATGACAACGAGGTCCCTGTCACTGGTGGTAGGTACAGCAATGTCAGCCCCTGGCATTCTGTAGCACTGTGATTGTGAAGATCAGAAGTCAGCAAACTATGGCTTGTGGGCCAAATCCAGCTCACAGCTTTCTGTAAATAAAGTTTTATTGGAACACATTCATTTATGTATTGTCAGATAGAGCTGAGTATTTGAGGCAGATACTATCTGGCCTGCAAAGCCTAAAATATTTACTATCTAGCCTTTTACAATAAAACTTTACCAGCTCTGTTTACCGATAGTGATAAACTGGGTTTAGATACACATAGAAAGTGATACCTCTAGCTTTGAGAGGTAGTGGGTAATTGGAACTATAAGGACTGTGGATTTGGGTGATTGTAACTAGTATCAACGATTCATTAAAAAGAGAAAATGGCATCCTCTATTAGTTACTACTAAAGTTGTAACAAATTAACACAAACTTAGCAGCTTAAGAAAACATACGCTTACTATCTCCCTGCTTCCATGGGTCAGGAGTCTGGGGTGGCTAAACTGGATCTTTTAGAGGGCTATAATCTGGGTATTTTCCAGGACTGAGCTCTCACCTGAAGGCTTGACTAGGGAACTATCCACTTTCAGACTCACGTGATTACTGACAGGATTCCATTCCTTGTGAGCTGTTGGCTAGTGGCCATTTTCAGTTCCTTGCCACACAGTCCTCTCTCCAACACAGCAGATAAACTCATCAAAGCCAACAAGAGAGGGGTTATGCTAGCAAGAAGGAAGTGACAATCTTATGTAGCTTAATCATGAAAGTGACATCCCATCACCTTTGTCATATTCTGTTAATTAAAAGCAAGTCACAAGGCCAGCCCATACACAAGGCAACGGATTATACAATCCTGTGAATGCTATGGGGCAGGGCTCATTGGCAGCCATCTTAGAGTCTATCTGTCACACCGGCTCAGATCTATTATTCGGAACTTAAAACAAACTTTGTGGGAGTCAGATAGACTTATTCGAAGCTTTTAAAGAGACACTCATCTCCTTTAGCTAGAGGGAAGACAGATTTGAAGATCAGGTTCATTTCACAATTGTAAAAGGGGCAGAACTTTAAAGATGGCTAAATTCTCAGACTACACAAGTCCAACTTCAGGGCCATGGAAGAAAAAGCATGAATTCTGTGTTTGGGATAGGGGTATTTGGGTAGTTGAGAACCCGAGATCTACATATTCCCCTGAATGTTTTGCTTGCAGCAGTGGCTAGTACACCCCTTCTCTCTTGTTGGAAAAAAGACATTTTTCTTGAAATGATACAGAAATCTCAGATGTGACAGGTTTCTTACAAGACAATGCTCAGGACCTGTCTGCACTTCCCCTCATGGGAGTCAGACTGATAATTTGGGCCATATCTCAGCATATCCCGCCTAGGAAAGCAATGGCCTGCTAAGGGAGAAGATAAGTTACACAGCAAGAAGGTGCCAGGAGTTGGCTGACCGGTATGCCTGGAGAGTTGCCTGGGAGTGTATTCTGAAAGTCCTGTGTCAAGGTGGGCAGAATATAAAACTAAATGCACAGTTTGCTGATATGGGGTTACTCTGTTGTGACACAGAATTTCACACCCTACCACGGCCCTGGGTGCTAGGCCTCATATAAAGATAACTATTAATTGCTTGGAAAATGTAGTGGCCCACATGAAATGAAGTAGAGTATCCAGCACTTTAGTAATAGATTGTGGAGGAAGGAAAAAGCAGATTAAAAAAAAATGGGCATGCAAAGATAAGATCATTATGTAAGACTGAAAAATCCCTATTTGACTGTTCCTCAGGAGGGCTTGGAGAACATTCTGTTAATTAACATGCTGAGGCATCTGCTGAAGGGGGATTCGGCAGTGAAGCAGCTTAGGCCTGCTTAGGCCCGGGGTAGCGGGCAGTGCTGTTACAGGACTGGGGTCCACTGCGGCAATGGGGAGGTAGGGTTACAGATCCACAGGCTACAGGCAGCACGAAACTGTCAGAAGAAAAGCTGGTGCAATCGTCACAAAGGGAAGTAAGGTTGGAATGTCTGTTGTGCCCGTGGGGTGGAGGCTGTCCCAAAGTATCTATGCAAATGGCTACCTGCATAAGGGCAAGAGAGATGGGCAGCTAATAAGGGTATTATTTGTACACATAATCAAAAGACATTTAAAAATTCAATGAGCCAAAGGCTGAGGTTCTCAATCTCTTGCTCTGTCTGCAGACCCAAGCTAGTTCTCACATCCAGCACCCACTGGCTGAAGGAGATGCTGGCTCTCCATGAGAAAGGAACTGCAACATTCATGAAAGTGTGTGACTCCCCACTCCTTCCCCCAAAGGATAAGAGCTACTTAAGAAATGTCCACCGGGGGAAAAGGGGAGACTTTCTAGGCAATACACCCAGACCTGCAGAAGCACAAGCCTCTAAGGAGGAACACCTTAAAAGGTGGACGGACAAAGGAGATGATGACTATGCTATGGCCTTGGGACAAACTGCAGCAGGGAAAGCTGTGGTTTCTTCTGCCAACTCTTCTCTTATATATTAGCCCAGAAAATGTGACTAACCAGAATCCTGAAGAAGTTGTGCCTGGATGGAGTAAATTTAATGGAAGAAGCAAGTGGGTCTGAGCAGTGCAAGGGGTGGGCCGCAGTGGTGGTTGCTGGCACTTCTCCCATTCTCCAGCAGCTGTGAGAGTTTGGCTGCTCACAGCTCATGGCTGTGTCCCTGCCAAAGATTTATCCTTAGCTGAACAGCGCCAACTCACCTGAGAATTACCCTCCATGGGTATAACAGGGGCTATCCCCGTGGAACAATTTATGCTTCAGAGCTCCGCCAGGGGCCAGGCTAAGCTAAAGCCGGTTTTCATCCGAGACCACTTGGCTATCTTCTTTGGCCTCTTGTGCTTCTCTTGCTCCCCTTCTCCTGAGAGCACCCTCTTAATAAATCATTTTCAGAAAAATTTCAATCTCAGGCCCTGCTCTAGGAATTCTGACTTAAGACACCATCTTCTATTATTAAGTATACCGGAAAAAAAAATCTTTTCCATTCAGATCACTCTGACCTAAACCTGAGAGAATGTACATGAAAAATTGTATTGAAGTTGCCAAATAATTTTTTGATTTTACCTCCTAAAATCTCTCCTTAATTTATTACCACAGCCAAGGCTCTTACTCATTTTCAATTCTCAACTTCACTATAACTGATGACCATTATTCTATTCTTGTTACTTTCCAAGCCTTCCTTTATACTGATGCCAACTATCTTTTAAAACACAATTCTGATCATGTTACCCCACTATTTAAACATTTTGGTGACTTTCCACTGTTTCCTGGATGAGATCTCAACTCTTAAACGTAGCATACAAGGCTTTGTTTATTGGGCTGCAATTTGGAACTAAACTATAGCAGCCTCTTTCCCTACCATACAGCCTATACGCCATGTACTGCAGTCCGACTCAACTTCGTATTCCCTGAATGAGGCACACTCTGGTTTGAATCCATGCTATATTCTTTCTGCCTGGGATGGCCCCTCCTTCCTCTCCAGTTTGCGAATATCTGCTTATACTTAAAGGCACAGTTTATTGATTAACTTTTCTGTGAAACTGTTCTTCACCAACCCAGCACTTATTTCCAAACTCCAGGAAGAATTAATAACACCACCCTCTGTGCTCTGATAGCACTAAGTCCACACCTACATTATGATGCTTGTCATATTTTTTTGTGACTGTTTATTAACATGCCTTTCTCCCCCACATGACTTTGGATTTTTCAAGGGCCATGTGATTTGTCTTTGCCTCTGCAATAATTATCACATGGCTGAAGCATAGTATTTTCAAAAATATATACAAATTGAATGAAGAACTTGGCTTATTCTCAGATAGCTTCTTAGCCTGACAAGTTGGTCAGTTTTATTTCAATTTCTGGCTTCAGTCATTTTCCATGGTCTGTTCACTTGTGTCAAGTGTTTGTCCATACCTTCCGTCCATCATTGCCTGAATTTATATACCTTTAAATCCTATGCATCCATGCACATTCATGCTACCAGTGATTTGCAACAAACAGGGACTGACAAATACATTTCCAAGTGGCAGCAGTAAGTCTGAAATTCAGCACGGTGACATAAATGCAAGCCTATATTTTCTCTCTCTTTGGAGGTCAGAGGAAGCACCGGAGAACTGAGAGAATCTGCTTTACAAGTTGTAAACTCCACTTCTTCCCTAACTTCTCTGTATCGTAGTCACCCTGGAGGCCCGTTTCATTGGTCAGTGTTTCTGCCATCTAGACTTTCAGAGATGCAGAAAATGATGCTTTTTAAGTTTTCCACTTTTTCTTAAAAACAATTTCTTTATATTTTTTGAGGGGCTGGATGGTGGATCTAGCCTTAGAAAGATCAAATAAATAGACTTAAGAAAACCCCCCGGTATGTTATCATAAATTGTATTAGTGATCTGGAATAAACCAGCAGGTAAAAACAATAATAAAAGCTTTGTATTATAGGAACTCAGTGGTTAATGTGGCAGAAAGCCTGGTTATGAGAATCTGACCTGCTAATAATATTCATTGTTTTCCTCCAGCCACATTCTCAGCCTTGGCTCCTCCAGCTCCCTCTGACTTCAAAGGAAACTCCGCATGAAGAAGGAAAGCACACAATAGGAGAATTGGTCCGATTATCCCTCTGTGTTTGGAAATGGGTAAAGATTATAGATATGTTTTCTTCTTTCTGTGCTTTGGATTATATAATGTCAATTACCTCAAGCAAAGCCCCCTACCCAGGCTAATGCACTGATTTGGATTATACCAAAATTGCATAAAATTGGAAATGAGATATTAATAATAATCCATAATGGCGTAACATAATGTAATACATGTTTATTTTCATTGGCTTTAGCTGGTACAATAAAAAGGAAGTAAATTAATTTAGAGATTTAAATTTTGTATTTATTATGCCCTGACCTTTTTGCTCTTCCTTCACCACTTCTGATTATGAATGAGGTAATTAAAGAGTCTACTTTTCCCCTGCTCCCCTGTAACACAGTTTTGCCTCTTTCAAAGTGTTTGTGTGTTTGTGAGTATGTGTGTGAGATTGCGTGTGTGGATGTGCATCGATTATTTTAACCAGTGTTTGAAAATGAATGCTAAAGGCCAAAGGATTGAATTAGCCCGACCTGGTAATTAAAAGACCATACATGAAATATTAACCAGGAACCACCGTTGGACTTTTCATTTTCAACCTAAAATGAAAAGGCAAGCATAATAATCCCACATAGCTTCTGAAAATGGTGACAGGATGTGTTTTCTCAGAGTCAGCTACTGGTCATGACTTACATCAAGTTAAACAAAATAATGAAGGATCAGGGATTCTGGAAGGGCCAAGAGTTCGAACAGGGGACCTTTAGCCTTTCTACCTGCAATGCATAATAATACTTACTGTTTGTTTCGTAGGTGTTTGCTATTCCCTGAAAGCAAAAACATTTGTAACTCCCATGTCAGGGACTCAGTGTCCTGGTCCCACTCTTCCTGTTTAGTATTATTTCCCACAGAAGTGAAGCAGTACAATTTAAACTACTAAATATAAAAATAACAACAAAATCTCCAATGAAGGCTTTATTAAAGGCTTAAAACTGTGTCTTATTAAGCTTCCAGAATATTTGGGATTGTCCAAACTACAAAAGAAGTGTATAAACTATGAATGAATTTCATCAAGGTTGGCTTGCTGTTTAAATTTCTTTCATAAAGACTCCATTTCCCTTATAAGTCTGTACTGACCATAAGGTTCCATATTACCCAATCAAATCTTAGAACAGTAACAATAACTGGAGATTTGACCTCAAAAATAACTTAGTTTGAACTGTTTCTGCTCACAACTATAGAACACCACGGGTAAGTAGCATGAAGGTATTTTTTTCATTACTAAAATAGTTTAGAAATGTATAAAATAAAAGCAAGTTTTTATGAATTCAATGGTTTAGAAAGCCCCCAGCTTTAGTGGCTTGTCATTTTTTTTAGCCAGCTTTTAGGCTTGACTTACCAATGCCCCAGGAAAACAAAGCAAGAAACTTGAACTCAAACCTTTCAACCAGGTAACTCTATAGTTTATAAGTGGCAATGAATGACATTTCCTCAGGAAAATTTGGAAATTACCAATGTCTCACATTTTATTAATCTCTGTTTAACCTGAAGCCTAGAAACTAGCTCCCCCTCTTCCTGTCTTCAGGATTTCTATGACCAACTGTACTATGTTGAGGTTTATATGACAGGCCATTTCAACACTTTTGTTTAGTTAAATGGAAGTGCATCACTTTTAAAGAAAAGCCCTATTGCCAAAAAATATAAACAGCCCTAACTTTGATTAATATAAATATTTAAAAACCAGAACATTCTGTTACATCTTACAAAAACAATTCTGATGTAGCTGATGGGAAAGAAAAAGTGCTTTCATACATTAGACGGATCCAACAAAATACAGCTGCAGAACAAAATTTTAAGTAAATATGAATTGTTTGTCTTTTCACGGGGCCCTGGTATTTACTTAAATGGAGTTATTTTAGGACACTTTATGTTTCATTAGCACAATGAAAGTTGGTTTTTTTTTTTACCGTTTTAATTCTGAAGTATTTGATTTAAATTTCAAAGTCCTCTAATGAAAAAACATGGTTAAACTTATTCTTCCTGCCCAGTTTAGGATTTTGCTAATAAGCCACTGGACAAGACATGCATGAAATGAATAGATGAAGAAAAACATTAACAGCAAAAGTGAGGTCTGGAAGGTGAAGTTACTTTATTAGGCCCCGTTTGTCACGAATGGCCCTGCTACCCATATAAAAGCAAACGCTTCTACCTTAGAAGATTAACTCTGAAGGAGGCACTCTTGGGTCAAAGTATACATGAGCGTGTGCCTAATCTCAGAGAAATCAGGCTATTTTCTCACAGCAATTAAGCAGAGGTCTGGGGTTTCACCCACAGTGTATTTAAACACAGGATACAATTAAACCCCAAAGTATTAATATCTTTGCTCTACAAAATTGCCCAGGAAATAGATTTTGCCCTCTTCCAAATGAAAAGCAAAGCAAATTAAGAGAATAACTTGATTCTTAGCGAAGTTGCTTGAAATAAGAGTGTTGTATTTTCTTCTAATTGCAAATGTCTTATGTACATAAAGACAGTTCTTACTTTACAATAGGGTTAGAGTTATAAGCTTCTAGTTCCTTTAATCTAAATAACGAATCTTAGAAGTTTGCATGAAAATGTACTGTAATTAAATTTCTTATTCAGCATATGTTAAAAATCTACTCCTTATAAAAATCTGAGAACTCACTGTTTGCCACCAAAAAATGTCACAACTGGCTTTACATTGTAGCCTATGTAAAGAGTAAAAAAAAACCCATAAAAGTAAATCTCAAGCAATCAAGTGTTCGGAGAGATTTCTTTCTCGAAGTCATTTTATTAATATACTCATCTGAAACTAAGAGCTAATCTTCTAGAGAGAATTATTGACAGTTTAAAAAAATGCTTCAGAAATGCTAAATATAAAAATATGCATAACTTTTAATTTTTGTGCATTAGTTCTCTAATGGCAAAAATTTTAATAGTATAAAAGTTATATTAAATAAACCTCCACCTTTATATGGAATTTTTTTTTACACCCTGGTATTTAAAACATGTTTCCTCATATTACAATTATCGTTACTTCTCTTCTGTCTACCTATCAGATTAATATTCCATTTTATTGCCAAACCAAATTTTCTTTGACTTTTTGGGGGGAAGGGTAATGGAAGGAATTTGATCTTGGAATTGTAAAAGATAGAAATTAATAGCTTTTTAAATTTATATAGCTAAATCGATATTTGTTTCATTTATATAAGAGTTTCTAGCAGATGGTTGTTGGTGTACAATCCAGTGAGAACTGGACACACAGGCATGCTCTTAGAAATTCAGAAAACTGAAAGAATGATGCAGCACAGAATGAATCAGATGTGGGATGGCTTGTACCTGTGCATACTGACATATTTTCCTACCTAAATTCCACTGTTACTTTTAAGAGGCGCTGAGTATTTAAGACAAAGTGCACAAGGCAATGTCTCTTTGAAAGCACACTATAAATAGTTTAGGCACTTTTTGATGTGTGCTGGGATATGTGAGAAGGCATGCAATGTGAATTTTACGAAGGATTGCTTTAATAGGACCAATGACTTTAATAGTACTTCTTGCTGACATCACTGGCAAATTGGTCTAGTCTGTAACCTTTAAAAGTGCAGCATATCCCATAATGAGTTACTTATTAAACAAATGTTCTTTTTTTTTCGTGCAACTGACCTTTAAATGATTGTTTCTCAGCACTTGCAACAAAGAGAATCTCACCTATCACCTTTACACTTTTGATGCTCCGGGGAGTAGATCCATAATCTTTTCACAACACTTAACGTGCCATACAACATGAAATTACAAACGCTAATGAGCGCGTTTTCTTGGAAGGGGAAGCCCTATTACTTTATTAAATTACTGCAGTATCTAGAAGCTATGGAAAAGTATAATAATAAATTGTTATTGTGATCAACCAACAACCATTTTAGAAAATGTGACTCCAAAGCGTCAAACAGTTATTTGCTTGTCAATGACAGTTTCTACTGAAACTTTCTTCCCTCAACTTCCAAGGCGTGTGTGTGGGGGTGGGACAGTGGTGATTTCAAGAGTTGTATTTGATTAGAAAAATACTGTCTTTAGGTTCATACACTTATATAATATTTGCAGGCAATTTGTGCTACACCTACATACAACTGACACCGTACGCATTTTCACTAATTGGGAGGAAAAGCTTTTGAAACTGTAGAAGTATCGATAGAATATATATCCTGTAATGTCAGCAATTTTAAGATTATGCTTTCCTCAGAAACATCTTTCCTTGTAAAGATGTAATGGGTATAATCAAGTCATGGTTTTCCTTAATTAAGTGGAGATGGCAATTGTAAACTTTATTCTCAAGAATCTAAACAAATCCAGCACATATTAGGAAGAGCTAATGTTTTCTGGGATCACTTTACTACTATTTGGAGATCCATGTTACTTCAAGTCCCAATAGTCTTCTCTTGAGCATATAACCTAGTTTACACTTCAGTAGAGTTGCTGAATCAGATACAGGTTTCATTAGCCCAAATATTTTGCCTCTTAAAAAAAGGAAATATTTTAATTTTGAAAAATTCTAATATAAAGTTTCTTGCTCTGAAGGATTGAAATACTGTAACAAGCTAGTATGCCCATACTTACATACATTTTATTGTAACACTAAGGTATAGGTGTTCCACAATAAACTTCCTATTTTTTTCCTTTTCTTTTCTTTCTTTTTTTTTTTTTTTTTGCAAAGCTGACCTTATTTATAAAATACTGTTTTGGAAAAGTGTTGGACTCTTACAATTTTAAAATATCAACCCTCCACAGAATAAAAAGACATTTTTCACTTAAGTGATTTCTTTCTCTCCTCTTTTTTCACATCTCTTACAAAGTGAATATATTGGAATAAATTACCAAGACATCTGAGAATTTTTTCCTAAACAATGAAAAATAACTGTTTTGAAATAATGTCCACTTACGATTCTCTTTTCGTCTCTGACTTGGTAAGATTTTGTAGAGCATGAGGGGCAGCCACACGTCTTCATCAGAGAAATAAAAATGAATGTCCGTTGGAAACATTGGGCTCTAAAAGAAAAAAAAATAATAGCTGAGAGATATTACTTATTTGTCTCCCTTTAGTTTAATTTACAAAAAGGCAAATCAATTATTTTATTGGCATGTAATCACAGAGGAAAACACATAGACTTAAGACTAAACTGACTCATTGTCAAGACTCCTTGGGTTTTATTCATTAATTATCGTGGCTGCCAACAAACAACAGATGAAAATCAACAATGCTGGATAAAATAATCATCAAGGACTTCTATGTCTGTAAACTATTTAAATTCTTGAAATTGAATATTTATGATGAGTGATGCTCCTTTAATGTATACCACATTTCTGCCAGTTCTTAGCTCTGACTGCCCTCAGAACCCCAGATGCTCCTGTCCTTTTTTCGCACCCACCTTTCCTTTGGCTTCATCACGACCCCCTCTACTAACATCATGCTTGTTAGAAAGCTGAACCCCCAGTGTCATGTGGAGCTTCTCCAGTGCCGGCTTGTCTCGTGATCCCTGTTTCCATCCTTAATGATATGAGTTTAGTTTCACTATCCTATCTGCCCTTCAAAGGCAGCCCCCATGAAAACAGTTGTGAAGCTTATTTTGTGCTTATCAATACAATGTAAAGCAGCACGGGTTCACCTCCTTGGGGTTAGGGACCCATGTTGTCTGTGAGCACAGACAGAACTCTGGCCACAGATGTGACTGGTTAACTGTACAAGCAAGGAGGATAAATCCACACAACAATACTTCATTCACCAAGGAAATCTGCAGTGGATTACAGCTTTTCTATGGTTAAGTCTGGTCTTAATTTACTGCTTTTATTCAGTTTTCAACCACAAACGAGCCCCTTATGAGGCATTCACTATGCAGAATTGACAACTCTTTTTATCTACTTGAAAAATATTTTTGGATAATAATTTATGGTTACAAAATATTTTAAGCAGTTTGAATAGTTATATTCTTTCAAAGCTTAATGATGCAGGATCCCCTATAAAAATGGAATGCCAGGCAATTTGGTAATTTTTCATACAGTATTCATAACAACAGGGCCATTTGGCCATATAGAAACACAAATTTAAAAAAAACCCAAAAAAACACAAAACCTGAGTATTTCATGAGAAGTCTTTAAAAACTTTTTAAAGCTCTTAAATTGTATCTCAGGAGAAAATCAGGGTTTAGAACAGTGTCTAAAGGCCCTATATATATATATAGGTGAAAAAAATAATTTTGGCAAGCATGGTATTTTATTTATGGATTATTATGTTTAAAATAGCATTTTGAACACCCTTCAGAAAGACAAGAAAAAGCTGCAGGTCTCTCTGAGGACATAAAGGAGAGTTCATATGCTATTTATATTTTATACATGAGACCAGAATGTGTGGGTAGGTTTGTAATTTTTCACCATCAAATGTATTCTCTTAATTTATATTCTGAATTAATGCCATCTTTTAAAAAAATCCATCTGAAGGTGCTCATTACTATTGGGCAAAGAGTCGTTTTTCAAGAACTGATTGCCAGTAACTGGAACTACTCTGGAAACTTCAAATAGCTGGAAAAAATCATATACCTTTAATAAGTGGCAAGTGCCAGTAACAGAGTTGGTTCCTTTAGATGCAGTATTTTGCATTGTCTTCTAGTGTTGCCAAGCAGTGACCCTGTACCCGGAAGCAGGACCCATGTAAATAAGATGGAATGTACGGTAATATCTTGGTTAACGAGCATAATTTGTTCTGGAAACAAACTACTCATATTGCAAGGCATCACTCATGTACCACGTTAAAATGTATTGGAAATGTTTGCTCGTCTTGTGGAACACTCGCAAACCAAATCACTCGCAATCCAAGGTTTTTACTGTATTTTTATAAGCGAAGACAATCGAAGTAGTGTGGTTGATGTTCTTTGAGATGATAAGCATTAGTTTTGCCTTGCTTTAGATGAATTTAAACCTCAGGTACACAAAACTTGATAACTTTTCTCTTGGTAGAACTTGAGCACTTTCAGACTCATTGATACTAAGGGATTCGGCCCATTGCAGAATGAACTCCCTGTAGATTAACAAAGAAAACATTCAACTGAGGTACTCGTCGTGTTTTCCTCATCAGTGGCTACCTGTCTTGAGCAGGGGATGAGTGCTTGGGGAAAAGCATCCTCGGCATTTACAAGAAAGGACATTGCTTTTACAAGGAAGAGCACATTATGGTTTTCTGAAACATCTCTCAAGTAAATAAATCATATTTTTTAAAAACCCAAATTATGTGTGTGCATTGGGGGGAAAACTACATAAAGGTGCAATAGAAAAATAATGAACTGTATCACTTTGGTTAGTTAAGCAATTATTGCTTCTTTATAGACTCAAATGTTATTTGGTTTTCATCATAAAAACAGGTGGAGTTTGCTGTTTTATTGTTGTTGGTTTGTAATTTTGCTCAAAAGAATTCTTTATGTTATCGTTCTTGTTCTTTTAGAAGTTGTTATGTTCTGCCTTTAGTCTGGTAGCTCGGTTTCATCACCGCCATAGATGCTCTAATGAAGGTGTAAAAGAAAAGGTTAGGAAGGTGATAAATTAGACATAGAAGCACCAGATTCAAATGCCACTTAATATAATTTCAAAATCATTTATATTAGAATAGTTTCATTACTAATATCACCGCTACCTTCTGTTGTTTATCTCAAACATATAAACATACAGATAAGAGCAAATTCTGTATCAGACTATAGAGGTTTGGAATTATGACAACATCAATGAACTAGCCTCCATAGTCCAAGCAAAAACAGTTTCTAATCACCAGCCGTGGGTCAATGAACACAAGATTCCGAGGCATATTTGGTACATTCTCTTTGATCCACTTGGTACATAGACATAATGTTCTTAAATCATTTATATTACACCCCCTTTACCCGGATGCTAATCTCATTTCTCCTTCCTCTTCCTGCCAGGCCTTATATGTAAAGTTAGAGTGGGAGGGTCATTTAACAATGAACTTCACCATTGTATAATCATTACAAAGCTGTCCTGGCTAAATAACTTGTTGTTTTTTAAGTCACTGTGCAATTTCAAGGTTTTAATGGTCCTTAAAATATAATACCCTGTGTCATTTATTTCCTGAAGCGAAAGTGAGTGTCAGCCTTTGGAATTCATGTGAACAAGGGGTTCAACATGGTGTGAAGAGAGAATGAAAAACTGATGAGCAATTAATCTACCTTCAATGCTTTCCTAATGGTTTGTGCCTTTTCTTACTGATTAAAAAAAATGCAGATTTATTTAAAAGAAAATCAAATAAAACATACATCCAAATCTTTTTATTGTGCATTTGTTAGTGTGAAACCCACACACAGTGGGGCAGGAAAATTGAACCTTTAGATAATTTAAAAATAAAGGTGTTTCTGGTTGAATGGTAACAACTTGAGTTATTTCCCCTGTGCCTTGAAGCTATAGGAGAAGGGAAAGACTTGAAATGGAAAGCTGGACAAATGAGCTTAGAGAAGGAGCTAATTTCCTAACAGTATAATCCTGCAAGTGACACCTGATTGGGAAAAATAAGTTGTCATAGGCTGTCTGCTGATTTGCAGAGGCCCAGGCTTAAGAGTTAGAACAGAGACATCATTGGGACTCAAGACTTGGCTACAAAATCGAGCTGAGTCTGGCTGATGTGTCTGCCAGCCAGCGTATTACCAAAGAGCCTGGCGAGAACATAGACCAGACTTGCCAGTAAAGTCATATTGTCTGAGAGACACTGTATGGGCAGGGGAGACGTGTTGGAGGACCGTTGTGTAACATGCAGATTGAAGACTCAGGAATCCAGGAGGAGAAGGAAACGCATCTCAGGGGGTAATGGGGTCAAGAGCACTAGAGCCTGGTACAAATTCACGCAGGGTGCCAATAGTCGAGGGCTACGGATGAACAGATCATGACTTTTTCAACTCAGTAGAATTTATGTGCTTCTCCCTTGGCAGAGTGGTGCGGGGCAGAAACAGCAAACCCAAAAATACAGAAATCAATGAAAAGATGAAGAGTTACCAGAGCACAATTAACAGGGACAGTAACAAAGTCAGAGAGCTTGCTCTTGAGTGAACGTCAAAGGCATCTCAGGAGCTTCTACAAAGAAATATTCCTTGTAGGAAAATGATAACCATGCCTGAAAGGACAAGCATGGGGTCCAACAAGATGGTGTGTTGTTCAAAATGGGGACCGAGAGTAAGACTATGCCACCCCATTTCTTAGTGAGGCAGTGCTAGAGGTTAAATAACTTTATAGTATCATATGCATAAGTATGACAATTGCATATATATACATACACACACGTACATATATGCATATGCATATACCTAAATTAATTGCTTGCTAAACATATATAGCCTTCACCCAAATTGTTGAGTTAATTAAAAACAAGAACACAGGTTGCCAAAGTCCTAAGGCGTAGAACATTTATTCAGGTGCCAAGTAGAAACACCTGAAATGTGGGTGTGTTGTACTAAGCGTTCCATCATATTTTTGGTACCTAGCGAAGGCTGGCCTCCATTGGATCTTTTGAACACTCTGTAACCAGGATGAGGACTGCATACCTATCATCTGAATGGGGTTAGTCTCAGATTGGAGTATTGCCAAGTAACCCAATTTTAAAATAGCACAAATTTTAATTATATGTTTCATTTAACTGACACCTGTCCTTTGAGGCTGTCATTAAAATCTAACAAGCTGTGATGTGGGAACTATTATTATCTATGATTTTATAGAGAGGCAAAAATAAATAAGGCGAGAAAGAAAGAAAGGCTGAGAGGTTTAGAAGAGTGGTAGAACTAGAAGACCGGAGATTCAACTGTTGAAAAAGAGCACCATATCAATTACATAAAAAAGGTACAGAAAATGAAAACCCAGATCATTGAATTTCTGGTGTTTGAGGTATGATTTTACTAAATAGCCACTTTATAATTTCATGCTGTGGGTATGGCGCACCATTCTTTTCCTCGATAAACTGGGAAAAAAATGCCTCCTAGGTAACATGCTTGACCCTGAGAATGCACCAGTTTTAAAAATAAGTTCTACCAATTAAAAAATCCCATACTCTGTGTCTTCTACATTTAGTCTGCACAAGAGGAAAACTGTGATGAAAAAAGGGGATGAGGGATAGATGAAACAAGATAGATAATGTGTTGAAAGTCATTGAATTTGGATAGTGGGTATATGGGGTTTGCTATACTATTCTGTTTACTTACGTATAAGTTTGGAATTTTCCATGATAAAAAGTTAAAAGAAATTCAATTTAGAGAAACATTTAGATATTTGTTCAGTTTTGTTTGGGCATACTAATTCACTTTATCCTACAAAATTTGGCCATACACAGGCGAACAGATCATCTTATATTAATTATATTATATTACTATGCTTTTGTTAATGACCTCACTGTAACTGTACCAAGTCCTCCTAAAAATGGAAAACCAAAAAAATCTGTATATATTTTCCTAGTCTCTGCATTCAAAAACAGTCTTTTTACAACAGCCTTAGCTTTCCAGACTGAATGCCAAATATGCTTCCTGTTTAGATCAAACTTAGCTTTCACTAAAATAATTAGCCCTTGGTCTTAATTCTAATGGAAATGTAAGACTCCTAACTATTCAGCGATAGTAGCACTATGAGAGACTGCTGCCAACAGTGATCTATATGAAATAATTAGCAGACTGTTTCTTAGAGATACATGCTGAATTTGTCCTAAACCAAAGGCAAAACAATAAAAACTACTGCTTTTTAACCTTTCCATGAATTTAAATAAATAATGTGTCCTGGAACTGCACATTAATAAGGCCTGTTAAGCTTGGAAGTATTTTACGTTCATCTGTAGTTCATCAGACAGGTTCATGACCTCGCGAGAATGGCTCTAGCTCCTGCAGCTCTTAAGCCGGCATGGGGGAGGATGCGAAATATTATTTTTATGATTAGACAATTTTACTAGAACTGACAGCAACAAGGAAACAGTCTGATTTGAGTATATGCTCTGAAATTAGCACATATAAAACTAAAGTTATTGAATGGATAGACTTTTATTCCTCGAGGAACCTTAAAAATAAGCACTGAAAGAAAGCTAACTATAGTGCTGTTGTTTTATTCTTAATGTAGGAAATTAAGGGTTGGCTGCTACTTTGTGTCTGGAGGTACACACAAAGGGGGACCACAGCTTTATTTCACAATTTGGTAAGGACAAAAATATACAATGTTTTTTACTGAAAAATCTCCCTCCCCCCTCACTAAATGCTATCTGTTTTGGAGGTATCCTAGTGATAATTTTCATCCTGCCTTCTTCCACATTTCCTGTTGAACAGCATTGTGTGAAAGCCATTACCATTCAGGGTATCGCTGCTCGCAGAGGTCCCGCTTAAGCAGTGAAGGAAGTCCAGTTGCATCTCCATCACTCAGCCTGAGAAAATTTCATCCACAGAGCTGATTCATGCTACTTCTTTGGATCTGCCACTGGCAGCACAATAAGGGATGAATGAAATAAGCACTCAGCAGCTGAATGCCCTTAAAGACCACTTGGGAACTTTATTTGGTGCCAAATAAAGTGACCTGCCAGTGTCAGCTGCGGGAAGCATATTGTACTGGGCTCTGCAGTCTGTCCCAGTTGCCTATTCATTTCTGAGGAAATTTTCAGGTATTGAATTTTAATCCATGATGCCCAATTATAATTTGGGACCCTTTTACATTAGAGACTGGGCTTCCCCCCATTTGGCAATTAAGTCAGAACTGCCTAATAACATGATTTTAATTTCCGGAAAGCAGGTGCTTCCTTTGGTCACTCACCAATCTCTGATTTTCCTTCCTTCTTTAGCTTAAACCATTTTCATTTTCATACATCCCCCCCTGCCTGGTCCCCCTCTATAAGTATTCACTGCATGGTAGATGATTTTCCTGCTCAAGCCTGTAGGGATTCCCATAAGCTTCTTTTAAAAGTGCTTCTAAATTAAAAAAAAAAAATTCATTTCGTAGGTATCTTTTTCATCTCTATTTTGTAATAACTTACTATATATTTTTTTAAAGTAATCCGAATAAAGGCTTGTTTACAACATTATCTAACACTTGCAATTATGGAGCAAGACTCCAGAAATAATTACTGTCTGTGTTAACTTTCTTTGTCTCTTATTTTTCCCAATTCAATTAGAGACTTTAACAATGCAGAAACTCTTGTTGTTGTTTGAGTTTCTTTAAGGCTGTGTGCCTTCTCCAGAGTACTTTATTTTTCAAAATAAGTAGTTGAGAGAGCACCTAAGTCAGATCCTATCAAAAAAGAAGTTCCCCTCCACTCTCATGTACTAAGATAGTGCAGTGGGTTCTTATCTTCCAAAACTACTTTGTGCAAGACTGAGCCAGTACCAATTGAGTTCGTAGAGAGGAGATTGTGAAACCAGATGTCAGTTTGTGTCGATGATGACAGCTTTTTTATCCATTTCATTGCTATGAATGAGCTGCCTACTTTACTATTTCCATTCCCCCACATGAATTATAAAATACTGTTGAAATATTGTTCCGATGATGGTCATCAGCAGGGTTAAATTGAAACCTTTGGTGGCCAGACAGACCTACGTCATTGGTAAGGGAGGTGAGTAAAAGGGAGAGAAAGCAAAAAAGAAAAAAAAAGAAAAAAAGCAACAACAAAAAACAGAGTAGGAAAGGAGGAAAAAAAGGAGAGAGAAGTTGGAGGAAGGAAAAGAAAAAGGGAAGCTTAAACTGGGAAGACAACTGAGTGCTACCATCAATTAGCTTAACCTGCTCATCCTTTGGCCACCTTCTGCAGGCTGGGACCACAGATGCCTCTGCTACCTAGCTGGACTCCCCTGAACATAGTCTTAAATGGGACCATGGGCAAATATTTATTTTAAAAAGAGCAAAGCAACAAAATTCTCGATTTGAAAGATGCAAAACTAGAGAGCTTTGCAAAAACACTCTGTTGCCTAACAAAAGGATATGTTTATTTCACTTAAAGAATTAGCTCTCCTAGAATATAATAAATATGGTTTGATTAAAATATGTGTGAAATCATATGTGATAGTGTTTCTAAAACTATGTTCTGAGAAGCATCCATGTCCTGTTGGATATTAACTCATATTCCCTTAAGAAAAGCATGCCCTCAAATATAGGTCAAGAAACTAAATCATATTTGCCTTTTGGGTAAGTCACCATGCTTATTACCAAATTATAGGCACTGAGAAGTCTTGCGTGAGAAAACAACAAATGAAAACAAAAACAAAAAAAACAACAAAAAAACTGTTTATGTTGAACCCAGCATTAAAAAAAAAATGGCTATGAAACTTTTCCCCCTTAAAACACTATTAATAATTTGCATTTTTGGAACAGGGTTGTAAAGTGATGTATTCCAGGATTAATATTTATGATTTTGTAGTTGTTGCTTTGGTTTTGAAAAGTAGAAATAGCTGTAGTACATGGTAGTTTTCATCTTTGGACCCAGAATATTAAAGTTTAATACATCTATTTAATGTGCAGTTATTAAGTTGGATATAAACCTTATACCTTAAGACATTGTTCATTTTCACCATGCGTGATGCTCTTTTTGTATTTCCCTCAGCCTCTAAGTACATTAAGGGCATGATACGTGTTTTGCTTTCCATTGTATCTCTGAGAACTTGCATTGTGCTTGGCATATTGTGAGCACTCATAAATATTCATTTGAATGAATGAATAAACACTGTAGCAGACATCTTTTTAAGCCATAGATATAACCGTATTAGAGTGTGGGTTTCAAAAAATAATTCTTGGCCTCAAAATAAAGTAACAGAAATGAAGGTGAGAATGACTATATTGAACTGGTCTTTAACATTTTGTCAGGGGCCAATAAATTCCTCACCAATCACTCTTGTCTGTTACTTTATTGCTCCTATTAGTGGGTCAATTGGAAGTCAATGTTCATTCTATTCTATAGTTTTCCAATTTGACTTTAAGTCTTTATATCTTTAATTATCTTCCAATAGCTATTTCTTACCTGCCCTTTACTTGTTGTTGAATGCCTTCTTAAAAGCAAACCTAACAGTGCACTTCATATGCTCTGATAAACTTGCTGAAGAAACAAGAAAAGACAGTGAAGGCCTACGGCCAAGGAGTGTGTGGGATAGAAGCGGTATAAGAGGTAAGATGTTTAATTCATTCAACAGATATTTATTGAATGCCTATTCTATGTTGGACACAATGTATAAAGTCTAGGCTAGTCAAGGTCAACCAAAAATATAAAATATTCATCAGACATATCAATAGAATTAAGAATTATCAAAATTTCATCCCCTCAAATCAGTTTATACTCTAGAATGACGTGATATTTTTAGAGCAATGATTGATGTGTAAATTGTTTGTTTTATCTACTTTGCTGCTTTTACAGAGGTTTTTCTTTTCTTATCTTGACAATGCTGTCAACTTTTGTAAAACTGTGCAATATTTTATTGGCCAGGACAAAACCACTTAATATAATTCTGTCACATAAAATTTAAAGTAATTTTAGTTACTTTAAATAAAAGTAATAAGCAAAGTCCACCCCAAAAATGGTTTGACTAAGGGTTGTCAAATTATGCCCTGTTTATGGGCCAAATTCAACCTACCTTGTGTTTTTGTAAATAAAGTTTTATTGGAATACAGTTATGCTCATTCACTTACATTGTCTGTGTCTGCTTTCTTGCTCCAATGCCAAAGTTGCATAGTTGCAACAGGGACTGTATGGCCTAAAAAGCTGGATATATTTATTATCTGGCCCTTTATAGAAGTAGCATAGACAGCCCTTGGTAACTTGGGTTAGAGCAAAATTATAATTTGGGTAAGCACAAAATGATGGATCACTAAAAAAAACATTCAATATATCCCTTTGGATATAATTATGTTCCTATATTTGAATATGATGTGAATATAATTCTGGAAATTCTTATCCAATAAAAATAATATCATTTTCTTTAAAGATCTAAATCACAGAAATTGGAATTCCATTTCAGGGTTGTTCTTTTGTTCAATATCTATGAGGTATGATAAAAAATATGGTGAATGTTTCAATTTAAAAAATTTATCACAGAAAAAGACACATTGCTATTAATCTCCTTCAAAATACTTCTCCTCACTTCAAACACACTATCATTCTTGCCACTTTCTGAACCAGTTCTGGAAGTCCTCTTTCGTGAGTTTCTTTAGTTGTGCTGTCGTGGCTGCCTTGATGTCCTGATCAATTCAAAATATTTACCTTTTATGGTCATTTTGACTTTGGGAAAGAGCCAGAAGGCGCATGGTGCTAGGTCCGGTCTCATGGAGCCTTTCCGTTGTGATCAACAAATATGGTGAGTGCTGCTGCCAAATGCCATCCAACAGAAAGGCAGGGATCTTCAAAACAGGAAGCGGAGCATAGCATTGAACCTTAGTGTGTGACTAGTTTCAGCTTGTTTGGTGCATCAGTCGGGAGTGAGCTACAGTTCAGAGAAGGTGTGTTTTAAAGTGTGCCATAAATCATCCTCCATCATGACAACGCTCTGTGTCACACATCACTTCTGGTACATGACAATTTCTGTCAAATAAAAACATTACGGTGTGTCCTCATCCACCTTATTCACATATCTGGCACCGTGCGGCTCCTGGTTCTTCCCCAAAGTCAAAATGATTCAGGACATCAAGGCAGCCACAACATCGCAATTAAAGACACTCACAAAAGAGGACTTCCAGAAGTGCTTCAGAAAGTGGCAAGAATGATTGGATATGTGTGTTCGAAGCTAGGGGGAGGATTTTGAGGGGATTAATGGCAATGTGTCTTTTACTGTAATATTTTTTTAAATTTAAACATTCACTAAGTTGTTTGATCATACCTCATATAAGTACAGATATAAAAAACTGGAATGTCTAAGTTTTGTAGTAGTACATTCTATGCTGGGGATGTAAAGCTTGTTTCAAGAGGTAGTATATTTTAGTGTATATTATAGGCTGACTGCAAGATGGCCTATTTCCTGATATCCACATCTTTGTGTAGTCTCACCCTACACAGAATAGGGCTGACTTGTGTAATCAGTAAGAAATTGCAGAAATTATGCAGGGCGACTTCTGAGTCTAGGTCTTAAAAGACACTGATTTCTGTCTTGTTTTGAGAGGAAACTCAAGCAGCTCTTTGGAAAGGACCATATGCGAAGAAATTGAGCCACCTGCTAACAGTTGAAGAGGAACTGAGAGACAACCAGCAAATACCCATGATTGAGCTATCTTAGAAGCATGCCCTCAAGCCCCAGTCAAGTCTTTAGATGACTGCAGTTCCTGCTGACATCTTGACGACAACCTCCTAAGAGACCTGGGGCCAGAACCACCCAGCTAAGTCACTCATGAGTTTCTGACTTTTAGAATTATGAGATGATAAATGTTTACTGTTTTAAGCCACGGAATTTTTAGGGCAATTTGTTATGAAGCAATAGATAACTAATATGGTGTATGAACATGTGGGCTCTGGTGTCACACAACTTATGATTGAACCCTAGATCTACCAGCTGCTAGATGTGTGACCTTGGGCCAATTACTTAACTATATTATATAGCTTTCTCATCTGCAAAAATGAGGATTTAATTGCCCGTATCTCAAAGAATTGTTTTGAGGAATTCCATGAGGTAATGCAAGTAGCAATTGCTAAATAAACATTAACAATTATTTGCTTTTAATTATTACTAGAACTGACTCCAAGCATCCACCTAAGAATTTTTTTCAAACCTCCTCTTTTGACAACTAAGTGAACACATACTAGAATTTAAAGGACTTCTATCCTACATTCTAGAGTTTATACAACTTGGAACATCTAAAGTGACTATGGTAGGACAGGAAAGCAAGTAGTTAAGAGAAGAGGCTATTGTCAATATACCTGAAAATAAGATACATTTTTTATTACCACTCCATAATACTATTGATATAAACAACAGAGGATGAGGAACAGGCTGCTACCCAAGAACATAGGTAAAACTCTATATAGTCAAACCCCAGCCCTGAAAGTTTGAAAACAAAATGACAAATGTAATTCTTGGTCTAATTTGCTAAAGCCTAAACCATACATATTACGGTTTCTTTTGGTAAAAATAAAAGATAAATCACAAAATAATACGATTCTTTGCAGATTGTTTGAATTATCTAACCCTTCTTTAATCCAAGGGATTATTGAACAAAACCAATGTTCATTCAGAAACACTTATGAAATCTGTTGTGGATTACCAATATCATCAGTTAAACCTGTTTCAAATTTATTGCTTTCATTCAGGTTAAATAATAAAAGGGTCCATTTGTCCCACTACATGTATATACACGAATTTAGCTTTCATCATTCTCTACAAGTTTAATCCAATGATTTATGTTTTTTAATGTATATTCAGGAAATCTGCTGAAGAAACCCATCCAGGCAGACAGAAGAGCTAGATGGGATTAATAGGATGTGTGGAGGATTTAAAGTTGGTTGATTCAGTTTAGAGAACTGAAAAAGAGAAAAAAAATATAACGCTGTAACCCTCCTTGAGTTTCTAATCATTTTAATGACTTTAGCAAAAGAGAACAGGCTAAGGTCGAGAAAGTTCAGAGAGAATGACCCCTGGTGTGTAGAAATACATTACATGGAAGAAAAGACATTGCTTTTGCTATTCTTTTTTTAACAGTGGAAAACACTGCTATATTTTTCTTAGAGAAAATCTGCCTCCTATTTAAGTTCTTATAGTAATGATTAAATTTGAGGTTTCAAAATTCTTGATTTTTCTTGGTGAAGCCATTGTATTTCACTTAACACCACAACCAGCAGCAAAAATAATGAAAATAATGTGGTAGGCTTACTTTCTCTTTTAAAAATATTTTCCAGCAAGGCAATATATTACTTTGAGATCCTCAGATAGCAAGTTTTCAGATACAAAAAAAAATACTATGATTTACCTTATTATTGATGACTTTAAACATTTAAGCACTTAAGTCTTGCAAGAACAAAATATTGGAATATGGGGAGGGAAAGTGTCCTTTTTTTCCCCAGTAGAGTAAAATGCATTTCATTCTATCCAGTATTTTGTTTTAATGACACTCTAATTTTTGCACATACTAATAACTTTCATAAAATTGTTTTAGTTAGTGTAAAAAGTATTTTAAAAATATACTCTTTTCCATTAACTTCTTTCGAAACACAGAAGACAAATGGGAGAGCTGAAAAACATATTTTAGTGCTTCACTGAACCCAATATGTAATTCTAAGTGTCTCCAACCTTCATTTTGTTATAACTTCCATAGTTTAATGGGACACCTTGGGCCATGAAGTATTTTGTGTTCATTAATTTTTAAAGAGGAAGAGAAATGCTATCTAATTGTCAGCATTTGGGACAGAATATCAAGTGCTGTACATATTTTCCTGATTCTACCCATGACATAGATGATGGATAGGGACATGGCACATGAAAGGTAGAACTCAGTGCTGTCAATAGAAGTTTGTGTGGTAATGGAAATGTACTAGACCTGTGCTACTCAAAACTTAGCCACCAATTACATGTGGCTATAAAACACTCGAAATGTGGTTAGTGCAACTGAGGTACTGAATTTTTAGTTTTACTTATTTCAATTTGTTTAAATTTTTACTTATTTCAATTTGTTTAAATTGCCACACATTGCTAATACCTACCATATTGAACATCGTAGGGCTAGATCATTTATGATCAGATTTTTGTAAGACCAGCTAATTCTACACAATTGATTATTTTCA
This sequence comes from Hipposideros armiger, assembly GCF_001890085.2. NCBI lineage: Eukaryota > Metazoa > Chordata > Mammalia > Chiroptera > Hipposideridae > Hipposideros > Hipposideros armiger. The sequence continues at coordinate 736,861 of NW_017731465.1, read as the reverse complement.
TATCTAGCTCCTGCCACTCCAGTTCCTATACTGATATGTCTAAAAAGGTCAATCTTTTGATTATTTTAAATTCTACAGACTTAAATTTACTAGAAAATGTCTACCCTTTGAAGTATTTTGCATTTACAAACAATATGAGATTTAACTGCTCTTTGCAAAAAGTTGAGTTGCTCAGATGAAATTTAATTTAAATTTAGTTTTTTCAAATTTATGATTTATTAACATAGCTGAATTTCTTCCTAGTTCAACACCACAATTAGTTTAAAATTTCTTCATACAAGTATCAAAATTATTTTGAGAATAAATAAAATGCTATCAGATTATGATTTCCTACCCATATGAAAAAGTAAAATATTTGTCTCAGTTTTGTCTGAGTCAAAATATGCCCAGAGACACCTAATATCATTTTATTTTAAATGTTGCTTATATGATGACTTGAGTTCAAGTATATTTGTGGAGTGAAAGGGAATAATGAATTCAAAATTTTCAACAGACTTCTGCATTTTCATAAATGGCCAGGGTTTGACTTATTATGTTAGTATACATTTTATCCTTATTATTTCAGTTGTGAAATTCTTAAATCACCATTTTATCCTCTTCTAGTGTCTACCATGATGTATTACAAGTTATTTTAAAACTATGTGAATAACCAAAACTAATTAGAAATAATCTAAAAGACCCCAATACATATTTGTGGGAATAGGAATATGTTTAAAGTTCATAGATACACTCTGGAATTTCCTTCCTCCTACATCTCTGCATGCAAAATTCTTTGTTTCGTTGGTGTTTTTGCATTTATACATGCTACCAAAACCACAGACTGTGCAATATTTCAGTACCTTAAATTCATTATGTTCCTTTGTCAATTTTTGTTCTCCACAGATTAACTCTACCCATGTACCTCATAGAGAGCTGCAATATAACTATTCCAGCCCCCAGTCTAGTCTGCGCTGCTTGTCAATCATATCACCTTTCAAGGTACTTCACTGCACACAAATCACGTTTGAGTCAAGTCTACTTCTAATCAATAGATCCTTATAGATTGTTTTGGTATACCTAAATCACTTCCCAGAAAATATCTTGCCATCTCATTTCTAATGGGAAAACATTAGATGAGATTTCAATCTGGGCCACTAAAGAAGGAAGGCTAATGTACTCTCCTGGTCCATCAGGGGCCTAAACTCCATGTAGTTCTTATATGAAATGGGAAAATGTTTTCTCTCAAGTCAAAGGCACACACAACGGGAACATTTTATCTGGGGTAGTGTGGACTGAAGGAAAATGGCTGAAGGCAGTGCACACTGTCAGAATGTTTGAACACTGCCGAACGCTGCCTTGAAGCCTTTGCAGTGGGTCAAGGCAAGCAAGTTCTAAAAACCAAGTGCTTCTTTGAAACAAACTGCCTGGAAATCTTTTTTTTTTTCCTCTCTCTCTTTCTCGCTCTTGCTAACCAACACCAAATGTGGCTATTTGTGGTACTTTAATGGGATAAAAACACAGTCCATTTATTATCCATATTCCAAAGATACTTATTGCTCTAATAAGGTAGATAAACAATATGCTAAGTAGCTGGGGTTTTTTAAATTATTTTTTATTGTGAAATACACATTTTTTTAGAATTAGTTTCAGCTGTACAACACAGTGCAATAGTTATACTTTTTATCCCTCGAGCTGACAACCCCCCTCCCCCAATCTGCTACCCCACTTCCCACCCCAATATCATACATATCTATTACAATTCCCTTGACTCAACTCCCACACTATACTCCACGTCCCATGACTGTCTTTCATATCCCTGTGGCAATATTGTAGTTATGTATTTATGCTGTCTAACCCTTTCTCCTTCTCCCTCATCCCCACCCCCTCCCAACTAGCAAGCATCAGTTTTTCCTCTATGTCTCTGAGACCACTTCTGTTTACTTTGCTCATTCATTCAGTTTTTTAGATTCCACATATAAGTGAAATCATATGGTATTTCTCTTTCTCCGACTATTTCACTTAACATAATAGTCTGTAAGTCCATCCATATAGTCCCAAATTGTACGATTTCATTTTTCTTTATAGCAGAGTAATACGCCATTGTATAAATGTACCACAATTTCTTAATCCAGTCATCTACCGATGGGCATTTTGGTTGTTTCCAAGTCTTGGCTATTGTGAATAGTGCTGCAATAAACGTAGGGGTACATATATTTTTTCGAATTAGCGTCTTGGGTTTCTCTGGATAGATACCCAAGAGTGGAATTGCTGGGTCATACAGTAGTTCCATTTCCAGTTTTTTGAGATACCTCCATACTGATTTCCATAATGGCTGCACCAATCTGCAGTCCCACCAACAGTGCACCAGGGTTCCCTTTTCTCCACAGCCTCGCCAGCACCAAGTAGCTGTTCTTAACAGTCTATCCTGTTCTTTAGCTAAGGAGAGTACTGATAAAACGTATATGTTAACTTTTCAGTTAACAAAACATTCTCATATAGATCATCTTATTTAATCTTTGTAATAGCCTGTGAGATGAGGCTTTGCTAGGCAAGGAGGGGACCTGTGTTCAAATAGGTGGCATCTTTGAGATGTATCTTTAAACATGGTCAGAAAATTCCAGAAGCTGCCTTCTTTTTATTATAGTATGTCAAAACGGGTTATTTACATCAACCATTTTACTTTTCTGATACCGTGTTTCCGCAAATATAAGACCTAACTGAAAAATAAGCCCTAGAATGATTTTCTGGATGATCGTAATATAAGCTATACCCCAAAATAAGCCCCAGTTAAGATCGTCAGCCAGACATGACTATATTTGAATAAATGTAGATTTTTGTACATGAATAAATGAATAAAATGTGTCTTTTGGAGCAAAAATTAATATAAGACCCGGTCTTATTTTTGGGCAAACACGGTATTTCAGATAAAAATTTATTTCTGAAAAGAAATAGATTTTAGTATAGGCAATTTACTTCTGGGCAGAGAGATTTACACTGTTTCTTAGGCTATGCTGGAAGTGGGCATGCTGCACTCTGCATGATGTTAAACTCTGCCTGAATTGGGATGAAGGCTGCTGAAAGACATTCACTCAGGGATTTTGCTAGAGCCAGATACAGACCAGAGTCAACTGAGCCTTTAGTCCTGAGTATCCTCTGAGAACACTTTGACTGTGGTGTTCTAAGACTGAGCAGCTTCTAAGATGGCTCACAGGGATCCCCTCCTCCTGCTATTCATGTAAAACCCCTGCCATACTCCCAAGTATGGGATGGGCCTAGTGACTTGCTTCGTATGAATACAATACGGCACGTGGGATGGCACATCACTTCTGAGATTAGGTTACAAAAAGACTCTGCCTTCTGTTTTGCCCACCTTCTTTTGCTCTCTTGCTTGCCCATCCTGATGAAAGCCAGCTGCCGTTCTCTAGGCTGCCCTACGGAGAAGCCCAAGTGTCAAAGAATAGAGGGAGGCTCCAGCCATCAGCTGGTGAGGAGTTGAGGCCTTTAGTCCAACAACAACCCACGAGGAACTGAATCTTGTCAACAACCATTGGAGTGAGCTGGGGAGTGGACTTTCTTCCAGTCTAACCTTGAGGTGACTGCAGCTCTGGTGGTTACCTTGACTGCAGTCTTGTGAGGACCTGATCCAGAGGACCTAATTAAGCTGTGCCCAAATTCTTGACCTACAGAAACTGTGAGATAAAATATTTATTGCCGTAAACTGCTGTTTTGGGAGTAATTTGTTACACAGCAATATATAACTAACACATTGACTTTAACAGAATTCCTTTTTCCTATCCTTTGTGTACACAGTGCCCTTTCCACTCTCCAGACTTACTTTTGGAAAAAGATTTGATGTCAGTAACTATGAAAACTGCATAGTGGATAAGTTCATTGCCTTGGGATTAAAAACATCTGGGCTATGTCTGGATTTGCCATTTACTAGTTCTAAGGCACTGGGAAAGTTATTTAATATCTCCAATCCTCCCTTTCCTCATGTGTAAAACAATCTATCTACACTACCTACCTCATAGGGGTGTGTGTTTTAAGTGAGATCATGAAAACAAAACAAAAATGTCTAGCATCTACTAGGCACTCAGAAAGGGTTTGCTATTTTTATACAATTAATCCTTAATTTGAATTTAAATCTGTTAGCTACATCTTCCCACTTTGGTTTTGCATTCTTAACATTATTTTTCCTATGGAAAGAACTAATAATCAGTGGCATTTTGTAACTATCGATAAACAAATATAAGCTATTGTTTTAGGTAGGAGGAACCAAGTGAACACAAAAAGCAGGTGACTTCTCTTATTTAGATATTGCTTACTGATGGAATTTGATCAGGTTAATGGTGGTTATTATTACCTAGACCTTAAACTCTCCTTTCTTTATTACAACTATGTGTATTTGGGTGTAACTGCAATTTTTTGCATATGCAAGTACATTGTACAAGAAGAAATTTGCTACTTATATTTCTATATGATGTTCCAATTTTGAGATTAAGCTTCTCATAGGCAGGATGAAGATTTACTAGGAGAAACAGAGAAAATGCTAGTATTAGAGTTAGGAGACTTGACTTTAATTTTCTCTTTAGGTCTTAGTTCCCTCACTGAATGAAAAAGGGAGTTTTTAACTGTAAAATTCTGTTACTCTGTCTACATTGTAAGTTACTGAAGTACATATAAAATGATGCCATGCATATCATGCATGCCATTAATAAGACAAACAAAACAAGCCAGTTGTATAACCATTCTGTGAGCTTCTCTCTTCTTTATCTCCTCTTTTTCTTCCTCTTTTAGGTAATTCTTTCCAAAAAAAGAGGTTGATAATTAACACCAAATGACATTGTCCTAATCCCTAAGTAATCAAAGAACTGCCATTAAAAAAAGGAAATAATAGCGACCCGAATATCAGGAGGATGAACAGCAATAAAAACTATTCTAAAATATTTTGCAAGACACAAAATAATCCAAGTGCATGACAACAATTGGTGTGTATGTCTTAAAATAGAATCTAAGTTACAATGATTTTTATTAGATGCTTCTCAAATCCTATGGGTGACATGAGCCCATTTCCTCTGTCACATTTCTGAAGACATAATTGCAGGAACTATTGTAAACAGTTTAACATTCACAGGTCATATTGAGAAATGTTTATAGATATTGACAGCTAAATACAACATATCAGCACCAGGCACAATGTGGCAGCTGCCTAACAATGAGACTGCCCAAATCAAAGTCAAAAAGTCAAGCTTTACTTTGGTTCTAAAGAAATGTAGAAATATTTGTTGAATGGGTAAATGAATAAATGAATGAATAAAATGCTTTCCAAAATTATAAGCTTGTATAAAATATTATAGAAATAATACTAATAAAAATTCATTTTTCTTTCATAATATTTAAAGTTTGAACATTAAACCCTTGGATTTAGAAATTAAAAACAATTAATCCAAAATAGGAAAAGCTATTTTCTAAACACTTTCCTAGACAGACAGTAAATATGAAAATACATTTCTTAATATTCACAGAATGTTGGTATGAAATATTTTTTAACTGAAAAATTCATATAGTTTACAAGATATTAAATTCATTAAAATCTTAAATAATAGAAATATCTACTAGGAAAGAGCAGCAAATAAATAGTCTCTATATAAATTACATTTTACAGCTGAAAATGTGTAATTTATTATTTGGGGTTAAGTGGAAAAAAATTTATTTCCATTTTTGGACATGAGAAATAATTAAACGTAGAAACAGAGAAAAGTTTTTATTAGAAAAAAGGGTTGATTTCTTAATCTTTGTTTGTTAGCTATTAAGGACATTAAACAAACACAGTCTGGGTGTAATTATTTCCTAGTCTTTAAATGAAAATATGTGTGGGTGGAGTGGATATATATATAAACACACAGTTGAGAATTTATATACAGAACAAAGTTACTGATGTTTATAATTGAATTACACTTCTTACCTGCCTAAGAGCTTCACACAGTTTTAAATTACTGTATATTTTGTTTATGTACTGACCTCCTAAAGGGTCTTTTCCTTGCATAATTAGGTCCTCCTCTATTCATATTTTCCCTATCTTCTATTCAATATTTATTAAATTGTACTTTTCTTTACAACCAGAAATGCATATTGGTGATTGTGAATGTTGATTATGTTCCTTGGAAAGCCATTTATGCACTTGTTCTTGTACCTTAAAAATTGTATTTTTAATATTTTAGCTTCTTCAAGGAATATGTGTTTTTATATGAATGATGCAAACTTTTTAATTTTGTGATTTGCCCAGAAAGGCATGAAGTTTTGACTGAGCATAACAAGACAAAACAAAGCAAAATCGTGTGCTTCTAGGCTCTGTATGGTCTTTGCTCATATTAGAACTAGGCCAGACTAGAAAACATTAATTGTTTCATGAAAATCTTATAACAAAAGTAATATTAGTGCAAAATAAAAATTAAAAAAAATATTGGAATTAAACAGAAAGGAAAAAAACAATGGTAAGAGAGAAAAGGATTTAAAAAATAAGAACTCTTACAACTAATATTTATTTAGCACCTATTATGGGTCAGGTACTTTTCTAGCTCCTTGGGCTATAACAGTGAATAAAATCAACAAAAAACTCTACCTTCTTGAGGCTTACACTCTAGTTGAGGGAGGGCACTTGGGTGAAGGGAGCAAGTAAATAACAAACATAATAAGTGAACTATATAATGTTAGAAGGTGATATGTGCCAAAGATAAAAGAAAAAGTAGAGCAGGGGAAGGAAAACTGAGAGTGTGTGTGGAGATAAGATGAGGGTATGGTTGACATAGGTGGTATATATAGGGAGTAGGTAGGTCTTACTCAGAAGGTGATATTTGAGCAAAGACTGGAAGAAAGTAAGGAAAAGCATCCCAACACATATTTGAAGAAAAAGCATTTGAGGTAGAAGGAATAACTTCAACGAACACTCTAAGGCAAGAGTATGTCTGGTACATTCAAAGACTAGCGAGAAGGTAAATGTGGCTGGAACAGAGGCAGCAAAGGGGTAATGAAGGGAGATAGGTTGGTGGATAACATGTCTGGGGATGGGGTAGAGATCATTTAAGGACTTATAAGCCATGGTGAAGACTTTGACTTTGACTCCTGACTGACCAATGTCTTGTTCTTGCCTCTTCTTCCTCCTCTCCCCTCCCCTTCCTCTTCCTCCTCTTCCTTCTTCACCACAGTCACCTTCATTGGCATTTATTGAACACTTATCTTGATGTGAGCAATAATAGCATTCTAAAGTTTTAGGAGTATTTCCCCCACTTTCTTATTCCTATCATTTTTATTTAATCCAAAAATATGTGTTGCATTCCTAATACTTGTAAAACTGTTAGGCACATTTAAAACTTAGAGGCTGTGGTCTATTGGACACTGGCTATAGGATACGATTCTCTAGACCACTCTTGAACAGGACACAATACTAAGTGTTTCATATGTATTAACTCACTTAGCCCTCCCAGCAACCCTGTAAAATGGATGCTTTTATTTTTCCATTTTAAAGGTAAGGAAAACGAAGCACAGAGAGGTTAAATAACTCATCCAAGATACATAGACAGTAAGGCATAGAACTAAAACTTGAACTCAGGTATGTTTGTCTCCAGAGTTTGTGGTCTTGGCCATTCATGAAACTGCCTTCTATTGTTACAATGCTTACAATACCCTACAATACCCATACTCTTTGACATGTTTGGTTTATTCACTTGTTCAGTCACCAAATATTTATTAACATCCTACTGTCTTCTCAGTGCTGTTAGGCATTGTGGAGATAGGACAGCTAGCTGCAAGCCTCTATGGTATCTTTGTGTGAATTAGTAAAAGGTGTCTCTTCCTCAAGGCACTTTGCTTTCTTCTGCCAGAAAATTACTAATATTCCAATCCTTTAAGAACAAGATATTTAACTGCCATTGCTGCAAAATTGCCATAATAAATATGCACACTTATTTGTAGTTCCAAAGGTAGAATAAATATGAGAGCCAACACATTAAAGGTGTTTATGATGTAAATAATGCCCTTTAGATGTGATGTACTTGTGAAATGCACAACCTGAAGTGTCACACAGAACACCCATGTATATGCTAAATAAAAGAAAATAAAGCATTTCTCTCTAGAGACAAAACATAAACTACACATAGTAGGTCAGAAAACTCACTTCTTTTCACAAGACCATTTGGGGCTTTATTGATACTTTTTCAAAATCTTCTCATGTGAACTCAGATAACTCAGCAATGCTGAAAATTATTATCTGTACAGTAATAAGACACTAAAGCTTGAGGAGTATATTCCTGCCATTCTTTTGGGATTGTCTCTTATTCTTGTCAATTCTATTCAGTTAGAAAAATACGTATTGAATTCTGAACCAATGCAAAACTGTCGTAAGCATATTTTAAAAATACGGACCGTAGCCTGTGGGCAGGGACCATGTTCTGGGATGCACTAGAGTGTTGTTAAACTGTGCATGACACCAGCTCTTCATAGTATTTATATCAATCAAAACTGACATGAATCGGTTACCTATGTAGAGAGGTTTTTCTCCCATCAAGATCAGAGCATATCTATGTCACTCCTTTTATATTAGGTAGCACTTATCCTTAAGAGATTTTAAAATATGACTGGTCACTAATTCCATCTTCACAGATAAAGAAAAAAAGGTTTAGGGAGGCTAATGGTGGGGCCAGGTTTCAAACTCAGGAATTTCTGATCCCAAAGCCCACCATGCCAGGCTGCCTCTCAGCAGGTGGTGGCAGGAAGATCAACTCCCAGACCCCTTTGCAGGTTGATAGAAAAGTTGGAGGTAAAGATTATGGAAGGGAAAGAGAACACACAGCCAGAATGACAGACCAGGGAAGACCCTGCTTGGGCCAGATTCCAGCTTGCTTACACCTACCCAGACTGGGCACAACTTTGTTGTTTAGCAGCTAAATCAAACGATTGAACTCTGAGCTATAATTTCAAATGCATACAATAGTCTCAGAATTTGCTGCAAGATTCATTATACCACTTTCAATCTCCATCTGCACTTGCTTTTAGGTTCAGATACAGTGCTTTTGAAAGGTGATTTCAAGATACCATGGGGTATGGAATAAGAAAAGCAAACACATATTGAAAGTTAACCAGGGGCCAGGCACTATTATAAGCATCAAGCTTTTTAAATTTTTTCCCCAAGAACACATTTTAAAAGCTTTGGTCAAACTTGGAAAAATATCTGGAGCTGAAAGGTAAAAGAATGAATATAAAGGAGTCTTTGCACCTAGAACTCTCCCATGCAGTAATGTGGCCCTGAAGGCATTGTCAACAAACCAGTGGGTGAGATGTTTCAGCCACAGGAATAAGTGAAAACATGCTTATGAAAGGCTTCTGACTTCACATAATTCCTTCATTCAAATGGCCATTTATTTTTTACTTATTCGTGTAGCCGATAATCAACTAATTTGAGAAATAATCTTTTGGGGGTATTACTACAAAGAAAGTAAGACTTTCTTGTAGCTGATGGAAATAATTTTTATGATTTTTTTTCCTGAGTTCCTTTCTTCTTCTGTAATAAATAAAAAATCTATGTCTCGGCTCTGTTTTCCCTACCGATTGTGAACACCTCAAGGACAGGAGCTAAAGCTCATACCTCTTCAATATTTTTAGTGTTTACTCTTCTACTTGCACATGGAAAACGTTTGTGTTTTTTATTCATTGCTGATATTTTTTGTGACAGGCATTGGGTTGGATGAGGGAATCCAATGGCAAATAAGACACAGTGCCTACTAAAATTTTCATTGTTATAGAGAAGCCAGGAAATAAACAGGCGATTTCATCCAGTATAAATATAACGTAGGGCAATACAGGGGTGAATAGAGGGTATGGAATTCAGTCTAAGGTGGTCAGCGTGAACTTCCAGAGAAAGTGACAAAGATTCTGAGAACATCAAGAAAGTAATAGGTAAGAGGAAAAAGGCAAAACAGGTGAAGGGAACTACAGGAGCCAAGGCCTTAAGCCCACCAGCGAGCACTGTCTGTTCTGGAACTTGAAATATTCCATTACGGTTAGAAGAATAGTGAGATCTTGCCTGATGAGAATAGAGAGGCAATTAGGAGACAGCTTACAAAGGAAACTCTACCAATATTTGTTTCTGATGCTCCTGAGGCCCTTGGTAGGTGACATGACTGCAGCTGGAATCCCTCTAGGTGTGGCTGAAAGGAGGCGTCTACACAGACCAGTCATTATGACAAACACCAAGTGCCTCTCACAAAGGAGAAAACAAAAGACATCAGGGTGTTCTCAGTGCCAGTTAATCCAGGGATCAGTGTAAAATCGGTGAAGAATCCAGGTGTCATCTGTTTCTTAACCCGTATGCCACAATTGTGAGAGTATTAGAAGGAAGGTGGAATCTGGTCAGTAGATGAATAGTTTTCCTATTCTCCAGACTCGTTTGGGTATCATCTATGTGACCTTTAGTTAAACATAACCTGAATCTTACAAACTACCTACCCATACAAGAGCAAAATAGCTTTTGTTCTATATGCATTTTGCAAATTAAGCATCGTCTGATGGTGTATATACCACTGCAAGTAGCTTTTGCTTCTCTCAACCTTCCCTGGCTCTAACAGCATTTCTCCAATATGAGCTAGGTACTGAACTTTGAAGAAGAGTCCACTGTAATAACAGTAAAGTTTAATGATGCATAACTTTGAAAGACTGACAAATTCCCAGCCAAAGTATTGATTCTTACAGAATTTATGAAGCACATGCTGTATTCTGTGTCATTATGGTCCATTTTTGGCTGGGAGAATCATGTAAAATAGATTTTTAAATGAGCGGTAATAGCCAGACATAAAGAAGGTATTGATGTGTGTCATGAAGGGTGAAATAGCATGCCAGATTAAAGCATATAACAAATAAAAAACAACAGTACTCTCTATTACTACAACATAAATTCGCTTTTCCTTTTATTCACCCCTTCTACTTACCACTTAGCACATTTACAATTTCCTTTCTTATGTAGACCTCTTTTGAAGAGCATTAAAAATGTGTAAGATTTTTGTATGGCTGCACATACAGCTTTGGGGGATACTAAACATTCAGAAACTGGTTGCTTAAATTTGGCAAAGTCATTTGCTCTTACATGTAAATAATGACCTTTGTAAATAACACTAAAAACTTATACTCTAATCTTTATTACATGCATATAAATGGCAGATTTAGTGGATCAATGTTTAAATATTTTGATGAGTTCAACAATTTTAAAGTATTACTGACATTTTTGTTTTTCAGAAGCATAAAAATTTATTCTTCCTTTATATATTCCCGGTAAGCTGTTTTCTGTCCCCAAATGATCTCATGGAAGATGTCCTTACATTTAATTTGTTTTTAAAAGGTATAGAATTTATTCCTCTGGTCCTCTGTTGCTTGTTTTTACCTTCTTCATCTTAATGCCTGTTATGATTAGTTTCTCAAGAAACAATTCAAATGTAAGTCTTTCCACCACCACCCCCCCGCCCTGACCCCCAGTCAACATTTTGTTTTGACACATTGGGGAAAAATTTGCCTCCAAAAATGTTAATTGAAACTTTGATTTTATACTTCACTTTGGAATAAATGTTTATTATTAAATGCGTATCTCACCCACAGAGTAATCAATACAGATTGTGGAGTGCATTATGAGGAAACTATGTCTGAGATTATCAGAAAAATTAAATGCTTTTAGTTTTGCTTACTTGAGCAATATGTGAAAATTAGCAGTTTAACCCCTTTCAGGCATCTAACCAGACTTAGCCTTAGTTAGAACTCATGGGGTTGTGACTAGGTTCTTTTCTTTTTCCTTTCCTTTCTTCCCCTCTCTTCTCTCTCTCCTCACCTTCCCCTTTTCTCTCCTCTCCTTTCCTCTTTACCTCTTTTTTTTTTTCCTCTTCTCTCCTCCTCACCCCTCCCCTCCTTTCTCTCCCCTTTCTCTCTCTTCTTTCTTTCAGCAAAGCACCATTTACCCTATCTGGTTAGCATTCATTTTGTGCACATCATATGACCTGAAATCCTACTTTTAAAGTCTAACATTTGTAGAGAGAGATCCACATTGGGATGCGAGACAGGAAGGAAAAGAAAATTGAGTAGTTGTGGCTTTATCTGAAAAATAGTGCTGTGTTTCCATCACATTTCAGAGAACTTTTTTAGAGCTAGAAAGAGAGGTCACCCAGGTCTAAATATGCTAGGGACCAAAGGATCTCAGACAAGTATACATCTCCCACATCCAGAAACCCCATGATAATAAGTTAATTCTGTTTTTGAACAGCTGCTTTTCAACAATTCAGGAGTTTATCAGCCTCATTTAAAAAAAAAAAAGTAACTTGGCAGGAAGAAAAACGCTGAGACTCTCAATAGGCTCTTCTTGGGCCTAGTGGAGCCTGGAGAACTCTTCAACATCTTCAACAGTGAACAGAGGAGTTTGAACTAACACACTCATCCACACCACAAACTAGCTGTTGAGAGACCAGAGAGGGGTCACTCTTTACTTAAGCATTTTTTTCCCAGGCCAAATTCAAATAAAATAGGCCAAATCCTAGATGGAAGATTAGAATAAAAGCTCAGAACAGGAAAGTGAGTCCCTATCTCCAATATAATATTTCATGAGCACTACAGTTACACACTACAGTTCACCTGGGAGTATTTCAGTTCATGGTGTCTATTTTCATAGGTTTTTAAACTGGAGATTTTTTTTTTTAAGAATGATTTTTAGTTCTATTTGTGTGTTAGAAGAACTAAAATTTTTGAAAAGTATGAACTTTAGAATTTTTAAAAACAATGTTGCCACACTAAGAGATACTTAAAATTCAGAGGCTATTATTCACATTTGGACCCTAATTTCCTGTTATTTATTTTTTTTCACATCAGGCCAGTGCTCGTTAGACACTGTGGACAGACTATACACATACAATGTGTACATAAATGTACATAATTGTAGCATTTGGTTGTGACAAACTAGCTTTACTAACATGGAAGATTTAATATTATAGATGAAATGAGGAACTATGTCAATGTAATAGCATATTAGATTTTGCAAATGAGCTATTCCTAAGGCAATGTGCGTGGCTTTGCTTTTATAGTTTCACAATCATGTGTTCATTTGACAACGAACATTCACAATCCATCTTTGATCTTGGAGGACTCACACAAATCAATGTATAATAAACACTTACACTTCGGGACTTAAAGTGACACTCAGAGGAAAGATGTCTTCTGACATGGTCCTTGGCCTGTAGGATGTGCAGACCCACCACTAGACCTGATGTCAGGGCTAGCTTTAGGCAGGCTTGGGGAGAGGACAACTTGCCTTCACGGCTCTCAACACTGCTTTGTACTACATTTCCCGCCAAACATCAGGGACCCTCAAAATCTAATTACCTTTGATTAAGGATTTATTATGTGCCATACATTTACATGTATTATTTCTGATCCTTATATCAACTTGCAGGATTAGTATTTTATCCCCATTTCACAGGTATGAAAATGAGGCTCAATGAGCCAAAATACTTCCAAGGGGCAGAGCTGGGTTTCAATGCCAGGTCTAACTTCAAATCCCCTCCCCGAGCTCATGACATCATTCATTATGTCTCATCATGAGACCTGAGGCTTTCTTGGGGAGTTCACACCCAAACTTGTTCTTCTGGTTTGGACTACAGATTCTCTGTGGCTTTGAGGCTTTGGAATATAGTCAGTAATAAACAGATTCCGGTGTGTTTTTTTGGGGGGGTGGGGGGATGGGGACTGGGGGAGGTAGGTAGATGGGAGGCATACATAATGGTACTTCTATTACTGTTATTTAATTCTTATTCTACTATTTTATTTAACTTTTATTACAAGAATTCTATTTGCTTTCTGACAGGGACCTTTTGGAAATGATGCCTTCAACTGGAGGAGTTGTAACAGGATAAATTCAAGCAGTATGGCATACTGTTGATCAGGCAGACAACATGACTGCCAATTTAGCATGCTGTTAAGATTAGCCATTTGTATTGGCTCGATGATGTGAAAATTCCTGTTAGCTTCTTGGAACTACAAGGTATGTGATGAGAAATTTGCCTTATTTTGCTTTGTGAATATCTGCCATTTGATTTTCACTTTAAAACATAAACTGACATCTCTTGGGCTTATAATAGAAATTTTCCATTGTGAATAAATCCCCCAAAACACACTTGGTTGGTAGAGCAGCCCAGCGATCTGTTAAAAAAAAATCACTAGAAATCAATATTTCCATTAAAGACCCCTGTTTGAAATTTACTGTGTGACTTTGGGCAAGCCATTTAACCTCCCTAAATCTTCAAATATAAAATGGTGGTCATGAGGATTAAGTGAGGTGATAGCTATACAAAAGGGCTTTACAAATTGCCAAGTATTACATAAATGTAAGGGCATTTCTGGGCACTATTCTTAATCTGATTCAGTCCTTTCTGAGAAGCAATCCTACAGCATAAAGCATTGACTTGAGCCTTCCATCTGTGATATCCTTTTGACCCTAGGAAGAACTAAGGAAGAACTAAGTCTCCTAGAATTCTCTCTGTAATTTACCTCTGCTTTGCCAATAATCAACACATCGTAAGTTCTGATCATTTCTCCTTGAACTTCCTAATCTTGACTTCTGGCAAATCCTGAAGTTATTTGGTAGCAAGGGCTCGTGTATCAACTCCTTAGAAAGAAACTTCTCCTCTTGAATTTTTTTCCCTCTCCTATCTGTTTATAGTTTATCTTTTCTAATCATTGATTGCTGTCTAGGTTGTCTACTTGAGATAGAAGGCAGGGACTAACAGAACCATATGAGGAGTGATAAATGAAGATATCTCTCTACTCCCTTCTTCCCACTTCCTCCTTTCTTTTGGGGTAACAGGTAACTCTCACGCCCATTAATCAGCTTCCTTCTTTAAAAGTACCTGAGTGCCCCCTGCAGGTTAGAGGAATTTCTCCTTCCATAATCTTGTTTACACTTTTTTAAAACCCTTTCCTGAAACCACAAAGTACTAGGTTCTTGTCAAAGATGCTGGAATCCAGGAGGATTGTTTATTTGTAGTATTCTCTGAAGTGTGCTAGCCAATGCAGGTGTTGAGAAAAATGACCCTAAAATGATGATTTTGATCTTATGTGCAATTTAAGGGTAATAATAATTGATCCCAAATATTGGACATAATATTAGTAACTATGAGACTATTTATAGGTGACAAGCTTAGGAGACATTGACGAGTGAGAAATCTGAAGTCTAAAAAGGCCAAGCAACTTTGTAGGGCTTCTAGAACTATCTTGCGGTGGTTGCAGGACTAGAACTCAGGTCCTCTGGCATCTACTCAAGCACTCTTCCCTTTACTGTATTTTGAATAATTTCTTTTCCATATTTTTAAAAGCATCTGTCTTGCCCTCCAGTTGTGTATCTCAGACGCCTAGCTCTCAGAGCTACTAATGTCATCCATTTGGCTTCAGTAGGTAACTGATGGATTAGGGCTTCTAGCATGCCAAAAGGATCTGCTTGGCAATACTAATCCAATTTGTAGCCACATCCTGGTGCTATTGCAAATGTCTCAGAGGTCAATGGCATAATTTAGTGAGAACTAGAAAGTGCAATAACATGGGAGAGGGCTCATTTCTTGATTTACTTGAAAGTTGCCTACAGCAAAGCACTCTAACACACAACCTTGTAAGGATCCTTGGGCTGAAAAGGCAGCTATTTGTTGGTTTCTTTTTAGGTTTTTACAGTCTTGACATCCTTAAACATTTTCTGAACTACCTGTGTCCTGAAGTGTTATTTGTTCACCCCAAAATCATTAATTGACAGTATCAATCTTGGGTTTATCTTGCTTATTCCTTTAGGATCCAAGAATTTAGAGCTCAGGAAAGCCTTTCTCTTTTGGAACTAGAGATGTGGAATACAATTTTGAAGGAACCAATTCTGTATTTTAATCTAAATCCTTGGGGGGAGGAAATCCTCAGATATAATTAAGTCTTGCAGATCAAAATTAAGGGTAAACATATCTAGATATGCATTCTAAGAGGCCAAATTAAAGGAGATTGTGAAAATGGCGCTTTAAATCACAAATGTATGTTTGTCTAGCTTCTGGATTTCCTGTTGCTAACTAGTTTAAAAGCTACTTAACAGTATTTAATTGACATTTTACTATGTCACTTGCTTCAAGTATTTCATATTCAAACTCTCCCTATTACAACTTCTACATGAAAAATTACCTTAGCCTGATTCCCAAGTGGTTAAACAGTTTGATGTAATTTCTATTAGAATTTGGTGATATTGATACCGCAGTTGCTGGAGCAGCAATTTTGACCCTTTAGTGGGCTGTATATCAATTTAGTTGGTTGTGACCAGCATTAAAAAGAAAAAAAAAATCAAATGGAACATAAGACAATGAATAGATGCTGATAATTGTTATGTGAAACTCTTTCTTTAGTTACCATATTTCCCCATGTATAAGACACTCCCATGTATAAGATGCACCTTAATTTTGGGGCCTCAAATTTGAAAAAAAATTTATTACATAAAGTTATTGAACTCAAGTTTTGTTCATCTCTAAAATTCATACAACTCCTCATCACTGTCAAAAATTCCAACTATTAACTTGTCCTCATCTGTGTCAGATGACAAATCACTGTCTTCTTATATTGCCTCGTCCTCAGTTCCATTTATGGGATTTGACATCTACAACCACTGTATAAGACGCACCCAGCTTTTAGACCCCAAATTTTTCGAAAAAGGGTGAGTCTTATACATGGGGAAATATGGTATTTGTGTATCTGGATTGTGACAAATTATATTTCTTATGCAAATTGTAGTCAAACTGAGAAAAACTATTCAAGACTGCAGTAGACAGGGCAAGAACTGCTTATCAACTTTGTGAATCATCTGAGCCTTGGCTTTCTTCAATGAAAATATGTGTAATAAGATTTTCACAATTGGATTGTTGTAAGACTTAAGTAAAAAATAAAATAATGTTGATACACAGTATCTGACATAGTAAAATCCTAATATTATTATTACTTTAGTGGGAGTTATAATGAGAATTATTTGAAATTATACTTGAAACAATATTTGAATCATTTGAAATAATAATAAATCAAAGTACTTACACTTCTCCCTTGAATAAATTTCCTTGTAAACTTTCAACTCCTGAGCATACAGCCCCAGGGAAGAAGCTGGACATTCCCAAGGTTAGAACAAAGAAGCCATTGATCAATTTTGGATCCCATAAGCTGACTCTTGAAACAACATAGTAGTCATGAAATTTGGGTTGTAAGAAAGAAAAGGGTTTTCTAAATTCCTTTATTTCTTCTTTAACATATTGAGAAGCTGGCCAAACAGTACTAGAAAGTCTTAAATGAGAAGAGGGCAGGATAGTTAGGAAGAAGGTGGGAAATGCTTGGCTTTTCAGTTCCCCTTGGATCCTGGGTAGAAGAAGGCAGAGAAGTAGGCGAGCATTGCTCCTATTTCTCTTCTTTTCAAAAATCCCTGGAGGTGAGGGTTCAGTGGGAGAGAAGTGTAGAGGTGTTCTAGAGCAGTTGAGGGGAATGCTGAGGAGAGAGTGGCTTCTGTCTTCCAAGAGGATATTGGAAGCTCTTGCCTTACAGGTTTCTGCTTAAACATGGGAGCTGTTAAATCAAATTAAATTCAGTGGCTTAAGATGGTTTTGCAAAGAAAGGTCTGAATTTAAGCCCCTCAGAGTCTCCCTCAGCTCCTATATGGTATGGTAGCTATCCAGACGGTTATGGCATCCTGTGGAATGAACCATAAGGATCTGACTGAAAGTACTTGAAGGACACACCTGGAAACTCTGTCAAAGGAGGTGGCCTCAGGAGAATGAAGCTATCTACCATAGACCAAGGTCCAACTGGGAGTCACAGTCATGTGTTAGAGAATATAACGTCTCAGTGAAACTGGAGATGGAGGCCAGTCAGCAAGGGGAAATGATGCCTCACAGCATTGCCAGAGCTGAGTGAGAAAAACATGAATGGTTATCACTAAAGGTAGTTTCTAGCAATGGGGGTATCAGAATGCCCAGGGTATGGGCAAGCCACTCTTGAGATGTTACCAGCTCTGGGAGTGGTCCAAACTGGGAGAGCTCAGAGAACACTCATGCACTCCAAGACTCTACCTCCCCTAAGGTTACACACACCTCACTCATCCATGTATATCCAGGTAGACAGGGAAGAACTCTGAGAAGCACTTCTCTGACTCATCTAAGGGGAAACTGGATTATATAAAGAAATAGGTTGAATTACCAAATAAGATTAAATAAACAACTTAACTAAAAGAACTTTTCTAAAATATCTGGTGGATGTGGGATTGTGAAGAAAGCTTGACAGTTAAAAAGAAATAAAGAAATCCAATTTCATTGCATACCTGAGCATATATAAACACATCTATGATGCTTCTGAATTATCATTATTATTGTGTCACATCATCATAGCTATGGGAATTACATTTTTCTAAGTTTTTATTTGCACCAGTCTTTGTATTATGGAGTATTTTGAGTTGTAACTCCTTGGATACAAATTAACAACTATCTAACTTAGATGACTCTACCCAAAACCTCAACTACAGAATCCACCACAGACAATTATAAAATAATGAAAAAAGAGAGAGGCCAGTCTCTGTTTTTCTACAGTGCTGGGAAGGAAAACAGTGGTAAAATTTTAAAGTTTAGAGAGGACGTCCCTGCTTTGGTAGTCAGTTGAAATTCAACTTTTTTATGTCTTAAACTTCAGAGTTTTTTCCCTTCCCCACAATTATTGGGGAAGGTGGTGACGGCGGTGACAGTGGTGGTGGTGATATACGTAAATTGTTAAAATAACACAGGAAAAGAAATGATAAAAAGAACCTTTTCTTTTCAGGGCACTGATCTATTCAGAGCTATTCCTTCTCCCCCACAAACACTGGCAGGATAAATGGCTGTTGCAGGCATGTTTACAGCAAGGAGAGCAAAGGGCTCAGTAATAACCAAGGCTGACAGATCATCTTGTAGCGATGGTCAGGGCCAGGCCAGTATGTGTCCTTGTGGCTCCTGCTTTCCATACAACAGGTGGCAGGATGACATAGTGGACATTACTGGAATATGTTGATAATATGGGGATTGGGACCTCTCACTCCAGTAAGATAAATGAGCTTTAGTCCTAGAGTCACCATTTCGTAGTTGTGTGAACTCAGAAAAATGACTTAATCTCCCTAACTTTAGTCTCCTGTTCTGTAAAATGGGGATAAGAATTGAAGTTTCTCATATGGCTGTTGGAATTTAAATGAGACCATTCATGTAAAGCATGCATCTCACAGTCCTGAAATTATTGGGTCATTGGAAAAGTCTTGACATATTTTGTGTCTGTTTTCCAAAGGTCATTTATTTATATAAAGAACAAAGATCAATGACATAGTGCCCATTTTGTTTGATAACATTTTGCCATCTTTCAGTGAGCTTCATAATTCCTCATTCATAGAAGGACCTGTCTTTATTTGCGAAAAACTGAACAAGGTGCTGATTTACAGCCTCATTTGAGTTGAACGTTATACCACGCAAGAAGTTTTGAAGAGAGCGAGACAAGTGGAAGTCTGATGGCACAAGGTCAGGTGAGTATGGTGGATGTGGCAATACATCCCATCTAAGCTCCAATAATTTTTGATGGGTGATCAAACTTGTGTGTGGTCTCACATTGTCGCAATGGAACACAACTCCTTTACAATTAACAAGCTCTGGACGTTTCTGGATGATAGATTCGTTCAAACTGTCTAATTGCCAATAGTACATATTTGAATTGATTGTTTGGTTCCTTGGTAGGAGCTCAAAAAAACATGACATCTTTAAAATCCCACCACATTGAGAGCATAACCTTCCTCTGATGAATGTCTGCTTTTGATGTCATTTGAGGCAAATCATCACGTCGGGACCAAGACTGTTTGTGCACTACATTGTTGTAAACAATACACTTCTCATCACCAGTTATTATTCACTTCAAAAAAGGATCGTTTTCTTCACATTTAATGAACACATTGCAGATGTTTTTATGTGCCATCAAATGAACTTCTTTGAGTTCATGCGGGACCCAAATATCGATCTTGTTTACGTATCCCAGCTTCTTCAGGTAGTCATGAATGCTTGAATGATGGATGTTCACTGTTCCTGCAATCTCTTGTGTCATGTAATGTGGGTTTGACTTGATCAATGCCTTTATTTTGTCGTCATCAACCTCGGTGGGCCTCCTTCACCAAGGAGCGTCGTTGAGATCAAAATCACCAGCACGGAATTTAGTGAACCACTGTTGGCACTGTCATTCTTATAGAGCATTGTCACTGTAAACTTTATGCAATTTTTCAGAAGCTTGACGTGCATTCTTCCCTTTATGGAAGTAAAACAGTAAAATATAGCAAAAATGCAGTTTGGTCTTCCATCTTCAACTTGTTGTAAAATCTCCAAAACTCAACCAAATCGTTCAATTTTTTTTTTTAGAATGCAGCTAGAACTGTCAGCTGTCAAATGACATAGCAATAACATAGATGTAAGTGACTCTAGTACTTCCAAAAATGAACTAGCTCCATCTGTTGCAAACATGCGTCATGACTTTTCTGACGACACAATAGAATGGGCTCATTAGAAGTCAGCCAATCTTATTATTTTACCCTTTTGGGTGGCTTTCGGCTTGAACCTCACTACCTACATGAAATTCAATAAAACACTTTAGGTTTTTGAACTGCATTTTCCTCATTTAAAAAATAAGACTAATTCACATTATAAGACAGTGTGTAGAATTATGATAAGAAATATGTGTCAAGCTCATTTCCATCTCCCTTTCCTCCCTTTGATTTTCTTTTGGTTCGTGCCAGAAAGATGTAGGGAAGATAGAACAAGGGTGTCTTTGAGTCTGTGTCTTTATTGCATAGCCAGGCTGTCTTGGAGAACTAGCAGGTCTGAGATCTGAGTAGGTGACCAAAGAGAAAGCAGATAAGAAACTGATGGCAAGAGCATCACGAGAAGGGAAATCAAGAGTTAGTGAAGAATTAGAAATGAGAATCATGCTGACCTCTGGGCCATTTGATACATCACTGCCAGAGATATCTTTCTTAAACTTCAGATCTTGGGTAAAACAATGCAGTGGCTTACTATTGCTTCCCACAGGAAGTCTAATTGCATTAAAACCACCTATGATAAGGTTCTGGCCTTCTCTCCAGGATTATTACCAATGGTGCCCCTCCATGCGCCCTTCCTAGTGGGGAAGGAGACAAGGAGATTAATGAGGAAGTTGTTATTGAAATAGAGTTGGCAGGGCTTGGCAACTTAGCAAAAACTTAATTTCAGGCGGAGGAATGTGAGTGAAGAAATTAGAGAAAGAAACGTCACCAATGACATTAAACTCTTTCCTACCAGATATTATATTTACTCTTGGCAGCAGTAAGTTCAGAAAAAAAAAATGCAAGTGTCCCCTGATGTATACTTCCTAGATTCTTAAGATATAACTGACCATAACATACATCATAAATTTTATAACAGGAAAAAAAGGAAACATAATGTATATGACACATCTTGAACTGAAAAACATATGGAAAACATTCTTGCTCTTATTCATTCAACAAATATTTATTGAGAACCTAACATAGTCTAAGCTCTGTTCTAGGAACTGGGGGTTCATCAGAGAAAAATCAAAGTAAAAATTACTGCCTTCGTAAAGTTTACTTTCTAGTGGAAGGCATCAGAAAATAAATATAATAAATTATTTAATTATGCAGATAATCAGTGCAATTCATAAAAGACAAAGCAGAATAAAGGGAGTTATGATTGCCAAATGGGTAAGGGTAGAGGTGGGAATTTTAAACATGTTAGTGAGAGGAGGTCCTACTGAGAAAATGCCATGTGAGCAAATGACTTGAAGGAAATGCAAGTGAGCCCTTGGACTCTCGAGAGGATGCCCTTCCAAGCAGAGAAAATAACCAGTATAAATATATGTCATTTATATTAATATATGTTCCAGGGTTCTATAGTCACACTAATTGGGGAAATAGAGTCCTACATACTATATCCCTTTTCTTGGAGGTCAAAATAAGCAAGCATATTATTAAGTTATTGTGAAAACAAAATAAAATAATTTTTAACTTTATTCAACCCAACATATTCCAAACTTGTTAGATAACATAAACTATTGTTGATTGGCATCTGTTAAGACCTCCAAGGATACCAGTTTTCCTTGAAACAGTGGAAGACATGTTGAGTTAGGGGAATGTGTTTTCTATAACCAATATTATTTGCTGAGAAATATTGACTGTAAAATCTGAATAAACCATTGCTGAATTATGAATATCCTTTATATTTCTTTTGAGCTTTGGAGTATTATTGTGTAGTTATTAACTAGGCATTCAGTAGCAATAATGCCATGATGATGTTTAGTGAATTGATAATCAAAATAATAGGCCACTATATTCTTGGATTTTATGCCTCTTCCACATATTAAATGTTATATGAGTGTTACTGATCTTCCTATTCTTCAAATATCTTGCAGATTAGGGCCTAAATGTTTGAATTATATCCTTAACCTTGCACAGGTTTGAAAAGTTAGTTCTTGATGAGAACACCCTTTTATTCACCACTGAAGCAATGCATGCTAGCTGAAACCACACCTTGCCTAACAGCAAGAGAATGTTCAGAAGCATGTCCAGCTAATTGAAACTGCAGGGGGCATTTAAGTGGGCAAAGTGTTACTACTCGGATTAAAATGTTCAGGATATCAGAATCACCATTCCTTCCCTACTCCTGCAAAAGGCATGCTAGGAATGGTAATGGTCCCGAGTATCAGGTCTTTGGCTTCTTTTTTATTTTCCTTATTCTAGTTGTTCTTGACACACTCAGAGGACCATCCACATTACCATCCATGAGAACTGGGGTTACTGTTATGAATGTGAAAGTGGTAGTTTCTAAACCGTGGCATGGAGCAAAAACCCTATGCCGTTGACATGAGGCTATCACGAGAATTTCTCCAATGTCAATAATTTTTGAAAGTTTGCCTTAAAGAGTCATTTAAGTAGCAAATGTATAGTGTCTTTAACCTTGAAGTGGGAGGCACGTTACTCTCAGTGTATTCCAAGATATTGCTTTGAAAAGATATTTCTAATACAGTGTACTTATTATTTTAAATGAGATCATTTGCTACATTCGGTCTTCTCTTCTTTGAAATTAAATCAGTGTCTTATAATTTCTAGAAAGCAAATAGCCTATGTGGGCCATCTGTGAGTTTGTCTCTAATTTAGGCAGGAGTGTTTGCCAGTGGATCTGTGAAGAGGCCAGAGTTCAGGATCTCTGTAAGCAGGTGTGAGTGAGAGCTGGGAATATGCTTGCAAAGTCTAAATTGAGTGCTCTTTTAATCTTCCCACCACCTGCTGCAATCTGGTACCTACCCCATGTCCAAGACCTTGTCTAAATAAGGAAAAATATGATATATGGAAAATAATGAAATATCTGTTTGAACATTGCTTACATCTTTATTATAGGCACAGGAAAATCAGCCTATAAGTATAACAGGCAGCAGCAATGATAAAAAAAATATTGTCTTCAGATTTCTACTTATTTTCCCTATTGACCCACAGAAATGACCATTTATAAGGTGTCAGCGGAGGTTCTATGAGATTGTTGATATGGTTTCCTATATGTTAGTTGTTTCCCCTAATTATTTATAAGTTTCAGAGGGCAGGGATAATACATCAAGCATCTTTACACTGTCATGCTGCACATATGGTAGGACCTAAATATGTGATTGTTCATGGTTGATTGTATACAGTATTCAAACATTTTAAATTGACTTTGTAAGGTATTTTTTTCTCTCTTATTGCCAGCCCTTTGCCTTAACTGCTACCATTTTCCCCTGGATTACTGGTTTCTCTGCTTTTTCTTGTATTGTTTTCCACCAAAAGCAAAAGTGATGTTAAACTGAAAATTGATTTACATAATCCCCCTGTTTGAACTGCTTCAATGTCTTAAACCTTCCCTGAAAATAAACCAGTATACATCCGATTTTTTTTACCAGGGCCTATCAGTACCTGTATGATCTGGCCCATTTTATTTTTCCATTCTCTTCTTGGGTCAGTTGCCCTCTCTTTCACTCCTCACTATTATCTAGCCTCAGTGCTCTTTTTTTTCCATCACTTTCCCCCATCTTATGACCTTTCCACAAACTCTTCCCTCTGCCTGGAATGTGCTCCCTATCCCCACAATCCCACAATTTGCATAGCTAAGTCATTCTCTGGTCTTTTGTGATCACCCTATTTAAAGTTGGTTAGTCTCTTAGCCTCTTGTTTATATATTTATTTCATAGCACTTGCTATAAAATGCAATTGTTTATCTGTATAAAAAAAGAAATTGTGCCAATGTTGCTCATCATTTTATCTCCAGTGTCTAATTCAGTGTCTGGCATGTGGTCAGTGTTCAATACATATTTGTTTAAAAGAATTATGCCAAAGACTTCAAGTAAATTTTTTTCATTAAATTCTGTGTTCTTACCATCAATAAATCCATGCATATATGGTCAGTTAATTTATGACAAAGGAGGCAAGAATATACAATGGGGAATGGACAGACTCTTCAAAAAACAGTGCTGGGAAAACTTGACAGCCACATGCAAAAGAATAAAACTGGACCAATATCTTACACCACATACAAGAATAAACTCAAAATGCATCAAAGACATAAATGTAAGACCCAAAATCACAAAGCTTCTAGAAGAAAACATAGGCAGTTACCTGATACTGTTTTTAGCAATATTTTTTTCTGATACATCTCCTTGGACAAGGGAAACAGAAGAAAAAATTAAAAAATGATGGGACTACATCAAACTAAAAGGTTTCTGCACAGCAAAGGAAACCATCAACAAAACAAAAAGACAATCTATTGATGGGAGAAGATGTTTCAAATCATATATCTGATAAGGGGTTAATATCCCCAAAATATAAAGAAATCATACAACGCATTAGCAAATAAAACAAAACTAAATTAAATTAACTAATTCAATTTTAAAAATGGACAGAAGATCTGAATAGACCTTCTTGCAAAGAAGACACACAGATGGCCAACAGATATATAAAAAGATGATCAACATCATTAATCACCAGGGAAATGAAAATTAAAACCACAATGAGCTATCACATCACACCTGTTAGATGGCTATTATCACAAATATGAAAAAAATCAAGTGTTGGCAGGATGTGTAGAAAAGGGAATCCTTGTGTACTATTGGAGGGAATATAAATTGGTACAGCCACTAAGAAAAACAGTATAGAGGGTCCTCAAAAAATTAAAAGTAGAACTCCTGTATGATCCAGCAATTCTGCTCTGGTTATTTATTTGAAGAAAATAAAATACTAACTTGAGAAGATATATGAACCCCCATTTTCACTGAAGCATTATTTACAATAGCCAAGATATAAAAATAGTTTAAGTGTCCACTGATAGATGAATGAATGAAGAAATTGAGAGATCCAAGATGGAGGAATAAATAAACACACTGTGCTTGTCACGTTACATAAACACATTAAAATTATAACTAAATTATAGAACAATCATCCTGGAGAACCATGTGAAGTCTGGTTGAAAAGAAGTTTTATAACGAAGGCTATAAAGAAGAAGCCACATCCAACTGGCACGAGGGGTGAAGATGCAAAATGGGCTGGCTGCAAAACTTTGTGTGGCAGTTGAGAACCGGGAGGGATATCTCAGCCACGGAGCTTCTCTCCAGAGGAGTGAGGGACCCCAGCCCAATGCCAGCCTCTCCAGCCCAGAGTACTGGTGACAGGAATGGGAGCCCCCACAACATCTGCCTATGAAAAACGGGATTTTGACCATCTGGGTCGGATGGAAAGTGGTGAGAAACCCAGACATCATCTTAAATGGCCAAAGCACAGACTCACTTGCTCCTAAACACTCATCATGGGCTCCAGCGGAGGGCTGGTGATAGGGGGTGGGAGTGGTGGGGGGCATCGGGCACATACAGGAAAAGACTGAGTTGTGTAGCTCACAACTACACAGTTTGAGAACTGGAGGGAGTCGCCACAGGTCCTTCCTCCCAGGTAGCCGGCAGGCATGTGCCATCTTACCTGTGTTGAGCCCTCCCCCACAGGCCAAATCTGAATCTGATTGGCCTGATGAGCTCAGCTGTTCCACCCCACCAAACTCCCCCAGCACCTAAGGCACTCTAGAGGAGCAGCCAGCCCCACCCACATTGTAATCTTTCTTTAAAATTATCTGAATCTGCAAGCCCCAGGTCAGTGGCGACTAGCCTCAGTGTGCTCTCAGACTTTTGCTGAGGAGCTCCAAGCTCAACACTGGAACCAAGTCAGAATCTACATTAACCTGTGACCACAACTCTTCCCACTCTAGTGACTCCCCGAGATCCTGCCTCACTCAATTTGTTTACCGCATAAAGCTTTATCAGTAGTTGAGCCATAAGGGAGCTGGCAGGTGGCAGCAGGCCTTGGGGTGTCCTGGCTTTTTGCAGAGCTCCCCCAGACCTGGGACTGGGGGCAGCCAGCCTCAGTTCACACTGTGGCCTCTCCCACATGCCTCCAGTTTTAGCACAGGAAGTAAACAACTGCAAATCGCTTTGTAGCTCCTACCAGGTAGTCCCCAGACAGTCACAGGCAGTTCCCCAGCACTGTTCCTATCCCCCCAATTCCCCAATAAAAATCTTTAAAAAAAAAAAAAAGGAAAGATTATGCCTTTTTCTTTTCTTTTTTTCCCTTTCACTGTTGGAATACAGACATAATTGTTAGAGCTAGAGCAGCCATGTTGGATCCATGTAATGAAAACCATATATGTTGAGAATGGCAGGGCAAAAAGAGAGAAACAACCAGAGTCCCTAAATTATCAATCTGTCATATCAGTTCCGAAATTCCTAGGGAAACTTTTACATGAAAAGGAAATAAACATCTGTTCAGTTTAGGGTACCTTGACATAGCAGCCTACACTCATAAGAAGTACATGCTTTGGTACTTGTAAGTGGTGTGCTGGACTGAAAAAAGCCTTGAATGTGTGACACTGGGTGATGGGTGGCAGTGATATAGATATTAATGGTTAGAAATCGGATGGCCCTTCATTAGATCATTGCAAACTATTTGGTAAAGTTGTTATCTGTGATATGTTGGAAGTCAGACCAGATGCCAACATACCTTGTAGCTCTAGAGCTGTCTGTATGAGATGTACTGCCCTTGGGCAACGTTTTGGAAACTTACGGAGCTGTTTTGGTTGTTACAGTAAGTAGAGGAGGGGATTTTGTGGTCAGGAACAGATATGGTAATTGTCCTGCAAAGTAAAGTCCCACACAATAAAAATTGTCTACATTCCTCATGATTTCAAACACTCTGTTAGGCATTTCTGTAAGTGAAAAACCTGTTTATAATTATCCAAGCATAGAACCTAATTCTATTTTACATCCAACCCAAACATTTTTTTTGCATTGTTTTAACACACTGATTTTTTTTTCATTAATGAAAAGACTATATACATTGAGGGAGGCTTTTTTGTTGCCTTATTCCAAACTTTACTAAGAATTGTATACCACTTCAGAAAATCACCCACAGTAATGCTGCCTCAACATAACACAGTATCCCAACTTGAGATGCATTTGTTGCTATTATATTCAGAAATTTTGTGTATAGTTGCAAGTATCTCACTGTTTCATTGTCTTCTAGTGTGGTTGTACCTGGACATCTACTGTGAATCATTTCAGAAGTTAATGTGTGAAAATTTTAGATTATGCTCTCAAAAGAAAGAAGCATGCTCTCCTCTACCCCTTTCTCTTTTCCTGCTGAAGGCAAGCACGATGGCTGGAGCTGGAGCAGCCGTGATGGGTCAGGAGACAGAAGCCACAGCTGAGGATGGCCTAATAATGAGACAGAGGGAGCCTGTGTCCCTGACACTGTGCAGCTGCTATACACTAACAGTCCTGACCATATAACTGTTATGTGAGAGAGAATAAACTTTTTATCTTGTTTGAGCCTCTATGTTTCAAGGTTTTTTTGTTATAAAAGCTTAGCTAGATTCCTACCTAATATAAATGTGAAGAACAAAATATAAATAAAATCTATCACAAGTCACAGAATCTCTTGTTAAATATCCAAGCCTAAAAACATTTTGAATGATAAATGAAAAAAAAGTCATGAATATAAAACCAACAATTTAAAAAGGGCTATTTATTTATTTAATCTTTCACTGTAACCAAGAAGATACAACAGGCATTAAAAAAACTTGAGGGCTGGCCGAGTGGTTCAGTTGGTTATGAGTTAGCTCAAGGTGCGAGCTCTGAGCAAGAGGGTCACCAGTTTGATTCCTGGCCCAAGCTGAGCTGCCACTGAACTGCTAACAGGTGGCAGGATAGCTCAGCTAAAAAAAACAAAACAAAAACCAAAACAACTTGAGAATAGGAAAAAAAATTACCAGCTTTATCCCTCATAAGGATAAAATAATTTTAATTACAAATAATGTTACTGTGAGTTCTAATTCATAATTTGAAAAGCACAGATATATGTGTTTCTGGCATAAGCATGATGCTTTTTTTCTATTTATATACACATATAAATATACAAATAAGTGTATCAAGTTTCCAAATGTATACAATGGACATATTTCACAAAGGTAAAAACAATAATTTAAAAACAGAATAAAAACACATTAAGGGATTTGAAGTTGTTTATGTCTTTAACAAGTATTTTTCAAAATTAAAGGAATTCTTTATATTTAAAATGTGATCTTAAAAAATATAGTTATCCTTAATTCATACAGTATTGGCATACTATGAAGCTTATATTTTCACATAATGATAGTTTGATAACTATGTTGTGATTAAAGGACCAAATATACAAGGGTGCCAAAAAATATATAGAGGTGGACACTTTGGTCAACATTGCTCAAGCAGTAGTTCGCCATAATCAGAAGTGTTTGGACGCTGATGGTAACCACTTTGAGCACCTCCTGTAACTGCAGAAGTCAAACGTGACTTGTATTTATCTTTTGTTATTGGAATTTATTATTACAATTTTAATACAGTTTTCCTTTCTTAAAATGTGTATACATTTTTTTGGCACCCTCTGTAGTTATGCAGTGCCTAGGTCAGTGCATTGCATAAAGTAGGCTCTTGCTAAAACTTTGGCTATGTGAATGGTGAATGATTATATTCCCGAATGGTGTACAATTGCATTGGCTCCTGTTTAATCAATATATTTTATTTATAGATCAGACCAAGGAAAAGAAAGAACTCAGAGAATTCTTTTTGTAAGTCTGATGGTGTTTAAGACAACCAAACAATGATGGAAAGAAACAAGCAAAGAAAGAAATAAATGAAAAAAAACAAAACAAAACCTTGGGTCATAGTAATCAAGTGAGTCTCTAAAGTCAGAGCAAATTCTGATGCTAGCAATAAGGACAGAAGTCATGGCTGCTGACTTCCCCATTTCAGGGCTTTGTTTTAGCTGACCACACTTTCTCCCTCCTTAGAGAAAATCAATGCATAATGAAATTATCTCTACTCATCTCTGGTAAATAAATAGCAGAAATCTTTCTTGTTTCAAGACATCAATGTGAGACAACTGTTTACATGAAGAATTTGGTTTGGTTTTTTTCAACGGCTCTCCAATTTTCCATGTTGCTAAGTTAAAAAAAGAAAGTAAAGCATTTTTTTAAAATGAGCAAACAGCAACTACAGAGATAAAATGGAAAATTAAAGAATTCTTTAGAGGATATTTCATTCAAATATACATATATTGACACATATTATTCAGAAACAACAAATGTTTCCATGTTTATTCAAACTTGTAATTTAAAAAGGAATTTGGAAGGAATTAAAAATGTAAGGAAGATGAGCAGTAAAAGCAGTAATTTCAGGTAGATGCCTATATTTAACAGCTAAACAAATCACCCTTAAATTGCACATCTGAGATCCATGTGCTTACATCTGTGCACATATCAAATCTGCGTAAAATGACTCTATTTACAATGTTTGTATGGGCAGTTAAGAAATTTTACAAATTATGTCTGAAAGTACACTTAGAATGCCCATGATGACATTTTTACATGTGTAGAATGTTAGGCTTTTTCTGGGTGTTTTATACCCTGCCTCTCTAATTTGTCTTTAGATTTCAAACCTACTTTGTAGGAACTGTATCTAATTCAGTGCTCTTTGCACCATCAGTTATACTACTTGTACTAAATAACTGTATATCATCATCGAGTTCCTTAAAGTAAACACAACACAATTTCATCTGCCAAGATCCTGCTATGCATTTATATGTTGCTTTTAAAAACACATAACCCCAAGTAAATCACTTAAACATGGTGTGCTGTACAATTCTGGTCTGCTGTCTTGTTTCTTCTCCCTTATAATTTTTCCAATGTTACTTTTATTTCCACGTCCCCTCCATCTTTATTTCTAGATCAAATCATTTTTACTACAAATTCAATTCTTTGAAAATAAGTTCTTGTTCTCAGATAAACCTTTACCAGTCAGAGAAAAGGCTGAAAAAAAGAAAAAGAAAAGAAAGAAAAGAACACACACATACGCACACACGCACAATAAAGGGTTGTATCAGTACAGAGCAACATTCCAAAGATAAAGGCATTTAACTATGGGATGGTTAACAATAGAACTTTAATTTGAAAAAGATTGGAAAGCCAAAGAGATATTTAAAATATTTTTAAATCACTCTCACATCTTTCTTTGTTGCTTCTTTTCAGTTCTTTCAAAGAAACTAGACAGCTCTGAGAAAACAAAACCCTTCAACAATTCTTGAAGCTTAGGGTTCTCTGTCCTTAGAAAAGAACTCTTTCTACATTGTATGCACTTAGACCAGGCTTGGACTAAAGTACTGAACAACAGTTCAGTAGCAGCTATTTCAAATCACTAACATTCATCCACAAATATCAAAAAGCTTAGAGCCAGAAAGCCCTAATTGTGAGTTTTATAAAAAGGGGTGGGGGCGGGGAGAGTAGAGCTACTTAAATGTATGCTCTTGTCATAAAAGAAAAAAAAATCACATTTCCAACCAGTATCTGAATTAACAAATAATCTTTTAAAATAACTTACATTTGGCTCTGTAACCTTTGAAACAATTTTAAATAATAGCATCATTTCTCTGCACTTACCCAGACACTGAATATTCTCAGGCATAAACCATGTAAAGTCTTCCTAAGATGGGACATGATTCTTAGAATCTTATATTTATAGAAGTGGGTCAGTGGGATGCGATCAGAAAGTCAGGAGTTCAAAAATCAGAAGACCTCGCTAGGCATCTGCCTCAAACAGTAATTAAATCTAATTTGGACAAGCTATTTAACTGATAAGTCTCAATTCCCTTATCTGAAAAAAGACAATAGCATTATTTGTCTTCTTTTAGCTCAAAGTTGTTGAGTAGATCAAATAAGATACTATATGTGAAAGTGCTTCGATGCTGGTGAAGCATGCAACAGATAAAAAGTATTATCTTCTAATACAATTCTAATCAGCATATAAGGGAAATGAAGCCCATTGTGACGTGACACGTTTTTTTTAATGTGGTGATAAATTTTATTTGATTTTGTGAAATTCAGGTAATATTTTCTCAGTCTTCATAATTTATATGGCACAAAATTAGGTAGTAAGTTGTAATTCTCACAGTGCTTTTTTGGAGAAGAAGCAGGGTAGTGATGGGCTAAAATATACTTTTTTCATTATAAAAAATGTTGCTATAGTACACAAAATGGGGAAAATAGACAAAAGAAAGAAAACCTTCCATAATTCCATCATTCAACTACTGTTAGAGTTTTCAGTGGATTTTTAAACATCTTTAATGAACTTTTTACAAAGTATAATTACGGTAATGTTTCTTACTTTTAAAATTTGGCCTCCATTGAGCAGATATATAACAACAAGCTGAAAATGCTGTGACAGGAGAATGAATAATATCCTAGCGAGGACCCTGCCTATTTCATCTTTGTACTCCAGTGTCAGGCACATAGTAGGCACTGAGAAGATACTTGGCGAATGAATGAATATCATTGCTTGACACCCACATCTTAGTGGACAGCAGAACCAGAATTAGAACTTGGGTTTACCATGATCCGTAAAAGGGGATTTTACTCAGGTTTTCATGGCAAGGCTTTACTTGAAAAGCCCATATCTGAAAGTGGCCCCATGTGTTCCCCTTCTTTTCTGAATTCATGAGTTGATTTTCTCTCAGGCTAGGGATTCAAGACTCACAAAATGGGCCAAGACATTCTGC
Source organism: Hipposideros armiger (assembly GCF_001890085.2). Taxonomy (NCBI): domain Eukaryota; kingdom Metazoa; phylum Chordata; class Mammalia; order Chiroptera; family Hipposideridae; genus Hipposideros; species Hipposideros armiger. The sequence continues at coordinate 704,622 of NW_017731465.1, read as the reverse complement.
CTAGACTTTCAAGAGCCCAAACCAATGATTCCCAGCTGGTGTTCCTCAGACTCCTAGAGTGAATTTAGGGTGGGAAGAGGGATTGGACATAGAGTTATTTCCCAAAAAACGTACACAGACTTCTGTAATAGAATATATTATGTAGTGTACATACATTTGTATTACTACTCATATGCTTCCAATTTATGTAGCTGCTATTCAAATTATTCAGATAAAATTCATCTGCAACATTATTGAATTCAAAGTAGCTTTTGGTATTTTGTGTTTTTTAAAATTATAGGATACAACTACTAGGAAAAGGCCTTAAAAAATTGGGAAATTTTGGCCTAATCTATTTCTTCCTGTGTTGGAAAGTAAATTGGGAAAAAAATTCAGGGGAACATATTTAAGGGCAAAAGTATGTGCGAGCACAACCCCCACCCCAAGTGTATGAGTTTACTTTTCTTTAAAAGATGATTATGCAAATAATAAAACTCTAATCACTCTTTAGTTGGTAATTTTATGAAACAAATTATGCTCTTTTATTGATTGATTTTTGTAACTTATATGGGTTTCTAGATGGTAAGAATAACCACTAAATTATTTTTTGAATTTTATTTTTGTTCAGCCTGAGAAATTCCTTGGAATAACTTGGAATACCTCGGCAGGCCAAATAATTATTCATAAAAGTTTAGTGGTTAAATTTAGACTCTTACTCAATGGGCTTTGAAATTGCAGAAATTTTTAAAAAGAAAATATATGTTCTGAATTCAGTACATAACTCTTGTAAATCAACATGTCCAGGAATTCTCCTAGCAGGATAACTTGAAAAGTAAAGGACAAGTTATGGTAATCTTATTTAATGGGCTTCTGAGGATTTATAACAAAATGTCAATTAGTTATAAAATTTTAAATGTAAAATGGGGAAAATGTGAATAAGAATCACTGGACTAATTAGTAATAATAATAACAGAGCTACAATTTATTGAGCTCTTATGCACATTTAAGCTTTCTAATAATCCTGAAGGATAGTTATTAATATTCCCATTTTGCAGATGAGGAAATTAGAAATATCAGACCAAAGCCATGGAGCTTATAAATGGCAAAACTTAAATTCAAACTGAGTTCTAACTCAACCCGAAGTCTAAGATGTAAACTTCAGTTATCTGGTATGATGAAACGACAATAGGGAAATTCAAAGAGTTTTTTGCACTAGCTGGACCTAATGCATAGCTAGTGGTTCAGAGGTGGGTCCAGGTTTTGTGGTGTCTGAAGCTTATAAAAATTTAAGAGATTAAAAATAAATTATATAGGGGCTCGTGTAACTCATACAACTGAAGGGGAATCCATTGACCATCCTGATCAATTGATATTGGAGTTGGTTTCAGGAATCTATCCAATACCTAACCCAGGTCCTTTTTTAAAAAAAATTTTATTAAATTTAGGTATACAAAACAATGTAATAGTTAGATATGTATACCCCTCACAAAATGATAACTCCCCTCCCCTAATTTACTACCATTCTGACATCGTATATAGCTGTTACAGTTCCACTGGCTCTGATTCTTATGCTGTACTCCACATCCTGTGACTATAGGCCCTTCTTTTTAGTCCTAATTCTAGCTCTAACTTTAAACGAAGACTATTACTAGGCATTTGTGCTGGGCATTAAGGCAGCGGTCCTCAAACTTTGTTTTCTACCTTTTCCTGCTCTAACTTATTTAAGGGTGTAACAAAGTCCCTTCCATAACAGTGGTTCATTAAGACATGGATTCTTAGCAGTAAATGCCATTGCTCTGGGTTCAGGCTCACAGCTTCAGGATATGAAAGTTTAGTTTTCTTCTTAAAACTTGTACATTATTTATTCAACACCCTAATTATGTATTGCTTGTCCACTATATATTAAGAGTGCTGCTCGTGTCTAGATTGCAACAGAGAACCAGAGAGATAATTCTTACTCTAACAACACTTCTAGTGTTTGGAATTTCTGTTAGTTAGATCACCTCCTCTCAAACACACAGGTTCAAAAACTTGGTGTAATCCATGACTTTTTTCTTTCCTTCCTCACATATCCAGTCTATGATTTTGATTTTTTTCCCCCATGAAATGTCTTTTGATTCATTCCTAAACCTCCTTTTCTACTAGCACAAGTCCTCTCTTCCAACTTGGATTATTAGAACACCTTCTTTAAAGTTTCTTCTTTCAACAAATATTTATTGCATACCAGGTACGCATCTGATAGAGTGCCAGCTACTTATCCTTCTAAACTTTGTTCTTTTTCCTCTCCAGTCTATTCTGTATACTAGAAATATTACTCTTCTCATGTCACACAAAGCCTCCAGAGGTTTCGTCCCAGTGTAATAAGACTGAACCTTATGAAGCGGAGTGTGATGAAGATCACAGGAACGTTTTTGAGTTCATGCCATCCTGAAAAAGGAGCAGCTTGAATTGATCTGAAATAAGATGCATGTCTGCGTGGACTACATTCTGGGCCTGTACTGTAAGAAGGAAAAGTGAAAGCCTGGAAAATGTGAGAGGAAGGTCCATTCATCCTGAACTCCTGGCTCTGCCACTACTGGAAAAATGATTGGTGGTCAGTACATATTAATTGATTGATTCCAATGTGTAGTTAGTCATAGCTCTATTCCAGGCATTCAGCCCTGTAGCCATCACCTGGCCCAGATTTATACCTTCAACCCTTTTCCCTTCATTATTCACCCTCACGCTATAGTCAGGCTGATCTTCCCAACTTTCCGGGCACATTATTTTCATTCCTCCCTGTGTAGCTGCTTATGCAGCTTCTCTTGTAAGCCCCACCTCTCTCCTTCCTGCCCTAAAACAAAATTCATGACACCACAGGTGTTGTTGCTCAATAATAATTAATCTTTGGTCATCCACTGGTGACTTCATACATGTCAGTCATGTATGGTGTAGTGGTGAAACTGTGGGCTTTGGGGTCAGACAGCTAGGATTTCTTCTGAAATCTACTATTTACTGGCTTTGTTACATTGGGCACATTGATTAGTCGCTGTAAGGCTCAGTTTTTGTGTAAGTAAACTGAGGGTAAATTATCACCCCTGACTCATAAAGTTGTTGTGAGAACTAAATAAGACTGTTTAATGTAGCTGGTACATGCTGTATACTCAATACACATTGTTCTTACTATTCTTAATATTTATCTTAATCAGTATCTTGAGGATATCTATGCCATTGACTTACTTCTTCTAAATTCTCCATAGCACCTAGTACAGATTGGACAAAGAGTAAGCATTCAATAAATCCTTAATTGTGTCCAATATGGATTGGATGATTCATTGTAACAAATAATGCAATTATTCTCCGAAGAATGCCACAGGGTCCATCTGAAACATGCAGTTTAGTCTTGCTACAGTCTATTAACACCAACTTTATCCTATTTTCCTAGCCCGTCATCTCATGTTTCATATTGAAAGTCACTAAATGCTCTGGATTCTTACTTTAGCATTTTTTCCAGATCTGTTCCTCCCTCTTATTTACACTGCCCTTCACCTCTACACCAGCTGTTTTGCTGCATCGACCTCCCCTTGTGGGGCTGCAACTCAGACTTCCTTCCTTGGATTCAATTCCACCCCACCGCCGCCAGGTTAACTCCCTAAAACAGCATTTTCATCATGTCTTTCCTCCACTGCTCATTTACTTGCCTAATAAAGTCCACACTCCTCCGCTGGTGTTTAAGGTTCTCCATAAATCTTTTTTCACCTTCCCTAGCAGAATTTAGATTTGGCTCCATGTGCTCTTAGTTCTAGTCTGGAAATCTTATTCATTGTCCTCTTAAAATACTTTTTCTTATTTCCTCTCCAGAGTTTGGCTTCTGCTATAGTCCCCATTTATAGCATCCTTTTTCCTCCTACTCTCCTCATTAATACATACCCTGCCTATCCTTCAAGATGGACTTAAAATTCTATTTTATCCATCAAGCTTTCTATCTCTATCAGTCGATAATGAATGACTGACCACTTGCATCCTGCAATGGATGGTTATGGAGTGCTCCCTCTATGCCAGGCACTATGCTGGATTTTCATATTACCAATATGAATAAGGATCTGTTTCTAGTCTAAAGAATCTCAGGTGCCCCCTTTCCAATTCCTGAAGTAGTCATTGGATCATTAATTTTTGTACCAAATGCATATTGCTTATTTTGATCCCACGAACACAGCTTTGAGATGAGGAAACAGGTTTAGGGAGGCTATATGACTTGCTCACGCGCATACAGCTGATAAATGATCTGCATTGTCTTTGAGGTTCCCGAAGGGCAGACCCATGTACACATTTTTTTGGCGATGCTAACAGTACCTAACAGATTAAATGCTCAATTTGAATTTATTGAATAAAAACATTTTGGTTTTCATATATCTATTTTGTTTTTTTGGGTTTTTTGCTTTTGAAACTTACAGCTAGAATGATTTAAAGACCATTGCTTTTGATTTTTAATACTCCCAGACACATCCATAAATCTGATAGCCAGAGAAGTGCCGTAGCCAGAGGTGTCTCAAGATAGTCAATACAACTCCATCAAATCAAGTAAATAAGTGTATTACAGCAGCATTAGTAGGTGTGATTGTGTTAGCTTTGCCCTTGGGCAAACTTACTCTAGAATTTTAATAACAAACAAATAGACAAAAAATACCTAATTTAATTTTTCTTAAATATGGAGAATCTGTATATTTCAAATAAGACTTCTCTTTGGTAATGGCAAGGTAGGTGTATTTACATAAGCAGGAGCTGCTTTTGAAAGAGGAAAAATACAAACACTCACCTGAAATGCTATCTCCCTCTTGAACGTATATTATTTACTTCAGAAAGCAACCTCAGTAGAAGCAAGCCCTAATTGGGTCTTATGAAAGCTTAGCTCAGAATGATGTTAAGCATTACGTTTCTTTTTTTACACATTCAAAGTAATTTTCCTTTGAAGATGACTGACATTCTGCTTTTTCTTTCATCATATTTATTTTAAAAAGGTTAACTTTATTTTATGGCCATATATCAATTTATAAGTAGTTTGCAACTTATCAAGCTATTATACCTAGATGAATTTGTTGTACAAATTCCATGTGAAGGGGGCACTCTTGTAAGGAAACTATCTACAGTTCATAGTTAAAGTGCAAAATAGTTGAGCAGGGATTTTGTTATCATAACTTGTATCATTTCTGGACCAATGTCACTAGACATTAATTCCTATAGAGTCAAATTTATTGTGCATGCCTATGAGTTGCAAAGTTACTTTCAATTATTAATAAAACACACAAATATTAAACAGATGCACTAGATGATGCAAGGAAACACATAAAGCTTGCAAATCTGCTGAATTTTATTTCTCTAGCTTTTATGTAATTGTCTTAAAAAGAGACAGAAAACTCTCTTTATGTTTTAATCAGGAAGATAAAGTGAGTGGAGTCTACATCCTCATCCTTCTCAATAAGTGCCATTTTGTGCCTCAAGACGAGGATATATTTTTAATTAATAGCACTCTGCTTTCATTATGCTTATCTTTCCTTATTATGCATCTCTCATCAGCTTCACTGTCAAGTAAATATCAACCCAGGTATTAGGAAAGAATGTCAAGCAATTTGGATGTCTCAAAAAAATAAAGAAAATCATAGCAAGAGTTAGAACATTTGAGCCAGTGCTGGGCTAGGAAATGTCTAACCGCTGGCTCTCCTCCTCCCCAACTCTAATAAAACCCTGATTTGTAGTGTTTGCTGATTTCCTGGGGGTAGATACTCCCACCAGAGTCAATTTTGAAGTACCTACCAACACAATGTAGCTCGATCATCGAGTTGGGAAGACATTTCACAAATTATGTCAGCAAATGCACTTAGAATGTCTATTTTGACATTTTTTACATGTGTAGAATGTTAGACTCATTCTGAGCGTCTTTGTTTTTTTTTACCCTGCCTCGCTAAATTGTATTGGGTTGTCGGGAAAGTCATGACGTATTTTTTTTCTGTTTTTTTGTTGCAAAAATGTGTCATGACTTTTCCGACAACCCAATATTTAGATTTCAGGCCTACTTGTTTGAAGGGAACTGGCTCCAACACATCACGGGGCCATTCTCCCTTTAATTATAAAATATATGCCTGATACCAGTCACACTTGTTATCCGGTAAGACTATTGGTCACAAGCTTGGGTGTTTAAAGTTTGTTATATTTCAATTCTTTTAAAAAATATATTAATACACTCAAAGGTTCTAATTAAAAATAAACAAAGGGTATGAAAAAAATTTCTCGTAGTCACCAAGTTTTCTTCCCTGGAGATAAACAATGTTGTCAGTTTCTTGTGTACCTATACAAAAATATTCTACCCAAATGTGTACATCCCAGCCCTTTGTTTTAAAACCATAAGCAATAGCATACTGTACATACTGTTCTTATATCCTGTTTGTTGTTATTAATACATATTGACAGATGTTTTATATTTATGTATGAAGAGCTTCCTCATTCTCTTTTACACCTGAATAAATATTACATTATATGGTTGTTTCATTATATCTTTGCATTCTCTCCCATTGATGTAGATCAATTTAGGTTATTTTCTATCTTTTACTTTTATACACACACACACACACACACACACACACTCACACTTCTAATTATGGTATTCTATATAAAAGTGGGTTTGCACATGTTTGTGTATAGTCCTAAATACATTGTCAAATTAATTCCCAGAAGTGCAATTTCAGTTTCAAAGGGTTTCTATGTATTACTATTTTTATTATTATTATTATTATTATTATTATTATTATTATTTTGCTTTTGTCTAATCGCCTTCCATACAGGTGGAGAAGAGGCAGTTTCTCCAAACCTTCACCAACATAGTGTATTATCAAACTTTTGGGTCTTTGCCAATCTTATACATGAAAAAAAATCTCTAGATGATTTTGATTAGTATTTCCCAGATAATGAGCATGAGTGACCATCTTTTATTTTATTTAAAAGTATTTACTTTTCTATGAGATTTCTTTACATTCCCTTTACTCATGTTTTATTGGATAATTTTTAATCTCGATATATGATATAGAGAGATTATGGATCTAAATTACTTTTCCACATGATTACCCTACGTTTTCACTGTTATTTATTAACTAATTAATCCTTTTTCACTAATCTTATTTGCCATTTTTACATATTAAATTCTCCTATGTTTTTGTACCTTTCTGGACTTTTTAAGCTGTTTTTATTTGTGCATTTGTTTGTGTGTGTGTGTATGTGTATGTGTGTGCATGTACCTGTGTGCATGCCAATATTATATTGTTTTAATTACTGAAGCATAAGATGTTTTAATAACTGGAAGGTCTAGTTCCCATTTGTGACTTTTTAAAAAAAGATTTTTCATGGCTTTGTTTGTTTGGTTTTTTTTCATGTGAACTTTGGCATCAGTTTATCTCATTCCAAAAATAATTGGATTGATATTTTATATTAGGATCACACAATATTTATAGGTGAACTTAGGATAATGGACATCTTTATGATATGTGTCTTATCCAAGAACATTGTACGCCTCTCTATCTATTCAAACCATTTCTGTTTTTCGGTAACTTTTAAAAAGTTTCATCATATAGGGTTTGTTCTCTCTCTCTCTCTCTCTCTCTCTCTCTCTCTCTCTCTCTCTCTCTCTCACTTTCTCTCTCTGTTAAATTTATTCCCAGATATTTTGTTTTTACTGTTGCTATTAAAAAGCCTTATTGTACTTCAATTTACAGTTCTTGAATGACATAGTTGGGAAATTGAAAAGTAGGATCTCTTCTCCAGGACATATTCAGAGATGAAATTTCTACTAAACCTTTGACTGTAAATAAATTACTAGAAATGAGTCATGGACTTCTTTTTGAATAAAAGTAAAGTTTGTATGCTCAATTTATTGATCTGGAAAATGGACACAAACCGAACGAGAGTTAACTTTATCATCCTTACAATTTAAGAGATAAAATGTAGATTTTATTTCTTATCATAATTATATGATAGTTTGCTGGTTTAAATTATTTTAAATGTTACCTTTTTGTTCCTTTTTCTTTTAAAATGTCAGCAAGCAAGCAAATGTAAAAGACAACAAAAGTACAGTTTAAACTATATGCACCTATAATTTCTTCATTAATACCTCGCTTACCTAACAGGATAAGCCCAGGATTCTCTTTCTCCCTGATATGTGCTGCTGCTTAAATGGTTGGCTACCTATGTATGGTGTGCTCACCAAACAGAGATGATCTCTTGAACTGACATACTATATTGATACCATTCCACCAGTAATGTTTCTTCTGACCCCTATCTCAACACACTCCAGAATAACAATGAGCCAGCGATTCTTTCTTCCCTATTCTCAAGTTTCTTGGTCCTTACCATTCTACCAATTGTTTTTTTTTTTTTTTAAAGATTTTTATTGGGGAATTGGGAGGATGGGAACAGTGCTGGGGGATTGGGGAAGGGGAACAGACAAGTTGCTGTCGTTTTGTTCTTCAATCTAGTTGTGGAGGACGTTGCTTCACTTGCCCAAGTTGGCACCATCATTGCGCTCTTCCCAGGCGAGGCAGATCAGTCGCCGGCTTCTGGACGGCCGCTCACTGCGGCGGCTGGCCGCTCACGCTGGCTGCCGGCTACACACGGTAGCCCATGGCAACCCACCTGCCATCGCCAGCAACTCACGGTAACCCAGCTCCAGGTTGAGCTGTTGTTCAGCATCTTAGCTGTAGAGGGCAGTGTCACTGGCCCTCATATGTGGGATCCGAACCGGGGCCCTCTGGCATCCCAAGCGAGTTCTTAACCATCGCGCCACTCGGCCGGCCCTCTACCAATTGTTAGCATTGATTTTATTAAATCAGTACATAATTTGCTTTAAAAAAAAGTATGTATCTCATTTGCATGCCAATGACAATGTCTTCTCAACACTGCCCACAGCAGACAGAGGTTAATATACACAGGGGATGGACACTAAATCATACCATGTATTTTGTATACTCAGCCAAAAGAAAAGAAGAATTTAATTCCTCTGTATCATCTTTTCCCACGTCTCAGTAGCCTGACACCTTCCTCAATCACCTAACTCATGTGCAGAAAGAATGAAAACTCTTTGAGAAATCAGTGACCCAGAAAGTTACAAACCAAAAATTATGAAGCATCAAATGACATGCTATTTATCATTTTTCTTCTTCATAAAATCCACACTTAGACACTCTGCTTAGAGGCTATACGTAAAAAGGTTCTCTGACTGTGTAGTTTATATTATCTTAATACGGTGTATATATGTAAGTGTAAGATATTTTTACTATAAAATTATTACTTGCTTACTAAATAACCCTTTAAAATAGAAAAAAGTAGGAATAAACCCTGGATTCATTCATGTTTCTAAATTCATATCTTTTGAAAACATATTTTTACTCATCTACATTTTATATATAATTTATCCTATGTAACACATTAAACACATTTTTCTTCTGATAAAGTATTTCAATTGTGACATAGTTTAAAAATGAAGTATAGGAAATACTATAACAGATTTCTCCCACCATTATATAGCCTAATTATCTACAGGAGACAGCAATAAGTTCATGACTTTGGAGTCAGGCAGATGTGGGCTCATCAATTGTATGTGTCTTCTTCTATATGTTCTTCACTTTTTCCCTACTGATTGAGTTGCTGATTTTTAGCTGAATATATGATTCCCAGAATGAAGATGACATTTTCTTGCCTTTTTGCCACTAGCAGTTCTATCCAATGTGATGTGAGTGAAATGGTGTATGCAACTTCATGGCTTTCTCTTACAAGTGAGGGAATATGCTCTTCCTTGGCCCTTCTTCCTTTCTGAAATGCATGTATGAAGGCTGGAGTTCAAGCAGCCATTTTTTTTTTAAAGATCTTTATTGGGGAGTTGGGGGGATGGTAACAGCGCTGGGGAATTGGGGGAAGGGGAATAGACAAGTTGCTGTCATTTTGTGCTTCAGTCTAGTTGTGGAGGACGTTGCTTCACTGGCCCAAGCTGGCACCATCATTGCACTCTTCCCGGGTGGGCAGATCAGTCGCCGGCTTCTGGACGGCCGCTCACTATGGCTGCTGGCCGCTCACACTGGCTGCTGGCTACACACAGTAGCCGATGGCAACCCACTGCCACAGGGGCTGCAGCCTACGCCGTTGCCGGCGACTCACAGCAGCCCAACTCCAGGTTGAGCTGTTGTTCAGCATCTTAGCTGTAGAGGGCAGTGTCACTGGCCCTCATATGTGGGATCTGAACCGGGTCCTCTGGTGTCCCAACCCAGTTCTTAACCATCGCACCACTCGGCCGGCCCCTCAAGCAGCCATTTTGATCTCAGTAGCAAAAGCACACTCCTTAGATGGAGCAATGGAAAGCTGGAAAAGCATGGGTTTCTGAGGAGTCTGTGAAATGCCCTATTTGCTCCAGGATGCCTATCATGGGCTTTGATGAGAGAGACATTTATATGTGTTTACCCAATTAGGTTGGAAAAGTTCTAAGTCACTCACAGGTTTATTTAATTCTAACTAATACAATTGCTTTCAGAACAAAATAATAGATGAACAGTGATTTACACTAAAAGGATGTGTTGTTTCCGTTAAAACAAACAAACAAACAAAAAAACAGAAATAGACCCAATATAGGGAAAAAAAAGATGGTTGCTAGATGGGAGGATGAATGCAGGAGAAGCTAAAGGAATTAGAAAGTACAAATCAGTGTCACAATACTGTCACGGGGATATGAAATACAGTTTGAGGAATATAACCAAAAATGTTTTAAAGTTTATGGTGGGTGCCAGATGGGCACTGGACTTACTAGGGAGACCAATTCATAGACTGTGTAGATGCCTGACCACTGTGCTGTACACGTGAAGCTGAAGTTGAATAATATTGAATGTCAACTACAATTAGTGTGCATATATATATATACACAAACACACACACACACACACATACACACACACACTCACGGGATGTGGAGTATAGCATAGGGAATATGGTCAATGGAATTGTAACAGCTATATACGATGTCAGATGGGTAATACATTGAGGGGTAATCACTTTGTAAGGGGTATAAATGTCTAACTATTGCATTGTTTTGTACACCTGAAACTAATTAAAAAAAACACAATAATAAACAAACCCCCAAAAGCAGGCAACCCTAGTGTGGCTTGGCAGCTCACTACAATTGTCAGGGACCTAGATTATTTTCCTTGTTTACTTCATCATTCTCATTATTTTTCTCTAGTCCTTTCATGATCCCCCAAATAGTTGGTTTAGCCACCACCATTATCTATTTACATAAAAATGTTCAAAGGTTAAAAGAAAGGAAGCACAAAAAGGGGAAAAACAAGTTTGGAGGAAGCTAATTTCAAGAAGTCCCCAGCAAGTTTATTCTTAAATTTGATTGATCAAAATTATATTGCATGTCCATCCCTAAACTTATTACTTTCAAAGGAGACTGGGACTACTCTAATCAGCTTAGATTATTCTTGATTCATCTCTTGGAGTTGTTCGCCTACTTCTCAAAGAAAATCAGGAATCCATTAGCAATACAGAAAAATGGCTAAAGGATGAGTCATTAGCTGCATCTGTCACACTAGCCACATGAACTTGGCTCTATGGTATTATTTACAAATGGGGTGACAATGATGCCCAACTCTTAGGGCATCAAGAGAGATGCTATTTAAAAGGAGCTAGTAAAATGCATTGCTCATATTGGATGCTCAATAAATGCATGGCAGTTTTTATGACTATCATTATTTCTTTGAGTTGATGTATCTTAGTTTACTTAACTAATCCTATGCCAAAAATATTTAGGTTATTTTTTGCTTTTTTGGCTATTATATATAACTCTGAAATTCAAATTCTTCTTACACAACATTTCTCTCTCTCTCTCTCTCTCTCTCTCTCTCTCTCTCTCTCTCTCTCCCCCCCCCTCCCTCTCTGTCTCTCTCCCTCCCTCACTCACTCTCTCTGTTTAGGATTATTTTCTTGGTTGTACTCTTACAAATGTAATTACTCAGTCATTCAACATTAGTGGAATAAATTGTGGTCCTTCTGGGATAGCACAGAAATTGCATAGAAATCAGGAAGTCAAACACTCCTTATACCTTCCTAGGCAAGTATATTGGGCTATACATAAAGGGATACTTAGCTTTTAGGAATCATGAGTACACACAAACAGAATTACTCCTAAGACATTTGTTTTCCCATGGTTCCAAACCTTTTATTTCCAAATAGAAATCAATGTGGCACAACACAAAGTTCATTTGCTTTGTCTTCAGATTTCTGGGTTGAAATTTCTACATTGTCACTACCTGTGTGACCTGGGGATAAGCATAATCTCTCTGACTCATCTGTAAAATGGGGATTATAAAAATGGCCTACTTATGTGAAATGAGGAAATACATAGGGGAACACTTCAGAAATTGTTAAGGACTCCAGGCGTATATATGATTATTAGTATCTAAGGAAAAGATTTGCGATAGAAAAAAAAGGAATGCTTTCAACTTAATAAAGTAAATATCCAGACATAGTTCTTAGTACTTAAATTATATTACCTCATTTAATCTTTCACAGTAAATTTAAGAATAAATACCTTTATGATGGTCATTTTATAGCCTAAGAAACAGGTGCAGACAAGTTCAATACCTTTCCCACAGTCATTGTAGATTGGAACCCAAGCAGTTTGTTTCCAGAAAGCCTATCCTGAATCACAATAGTACACTATTTCTGTTGTATTAAAAAAAATGTCAAGATAATTGTCTCCTTCTAATACATTCCTTAACATCAAATGAGAAGACTTTCACCTGAATAGCAGCCTATGCAGCCAACACTTCCCATACCTCTGGTGAGTGGGTCCTGAATGTAGCCACACGGGACTTCACATAATGTGGAAGTGGGGTCCAACAGGATATCAGACACAGGTTGGACGAGGTTTGCTTGTTTGTTTGTTTATGGAGTGCTGAGATGTGTATCAATATAAAGTTCTCTGTGTGATCGAACACATTCACAAGCATTGAAGACTAAAGAGAAAAGAGCAATTAAGCTGTTCCTAGGACAAATTGTGAAGAAGGTGGCATTGGTTATTGATGTGCTTAGCTAATGTTTTATAACAGCCTCTCCTCCCTCTCTGTGTCTTCATGTTGCCCTTTCTGCTCTTCGTTTCCTCTCGCCTATTTTTATGCCCGCCTGGTTAGTGCCTGTTGCTCAGAACTGAGCTCTCAAACTTCCCTAGCCAAAAACCTAGTTTTTTCTAATTTCCTTCATAGGGATCTAATCAGCAAGCTTATTGGTTATTGAAAGTGTTCACTGAAATGAAGCAATGTGCTAACTTTCCAGAGAAAAGGTATTTTAATATGTAGGGGATGGTAGCTTAATTTGCTGATGATAAAATTTTAGGAAACTGGTAGGTGAGGAAGAATTATTGGGTGGAATTTGAAACACCCTTCAAATCACACCAACTGAGTGACTCTGTCTGAGACAGGAAGCAAGTAAGAGAAAGAGGCATGATAAGAGCAGGAAAAAGTCATCCTTGGCAGGCACACATCAGTCTGTTTTTCTCTAGGAGAGCAAGTGACAGCTCTCCAAGCCTCAGTTGCAGTGAGGGGTGGCAGTGACCAAATCCAGCCTGCTCTGGATTTCTCATGTGGACACTTCATTTTCCTCCTGGTCACTTCCTCTTTTTTCCCTAAAATGAGGACTTGGGTTTAAAGCTGCAGCGGCAGCAGCCATGAGGGAAAGACTAAATTAATCCCAAGCAGCTTGGTTCTGACATCCTTAAGCCATTACTGAACACCAGCAAGGCCTACCTCTGGCTGTGGAATTATGTGGGAAAAAATAAGTCTCTTATTTGTTTAAGTTACTCTTTTTTCTGTTACTTGCACCGCAACACTACTCTTAATCAACGTGTCCTCTAGCTGAAATGGGCTAAAGGCATTTAAAATGGTGTTCAGTGAGTACCTTGCATCTTCCCTGTCTAAATGTATCTAAAGTATCTGCTATTTATTAAGCACCCATGGCACACAAAATGCTTTGCCCGCACCACCAACTTATGTGATGGCATGAGGATAATGTTATTAGAGTTGGACAGGAGGATGCTGTAGCTCAGATAGCTTGAGCCTTTTGCTTAAAGTCACACAGTGAGTAAATGGAGGGTTGGGTATAAATGCTGGGTCTTTTTCTAAAGGATATATATGCATATTTCCACTTAGCTCTCTTGTCTTGTTCCCTAAGCAGGGACAGAGTGACTGCATTCTCTAATGACTTCATTCCTATTAACTCGCAGTGACATCACAGAGGATTATGCCAAGTGGAGGTTGGTCAATGTTGGACTTAAAAGTATTTTAATGAACACTGGAAATATTTCTTACAATTAAATATTATTTTGTCAAATACAAGTTCACTATAAAATTGGTCTGTATTCATGGAAAACACATGAAGCTCATGAGGAGTCTTAAAATTGACTCTAAAAGTCAGGTAATACTTTGGAGGAGTAAAAAGGGTATTGAGTAAGATGCAGGAAAATAATAATGCTGGAAGATGGAGGAAGGAAATACAGGACTCTAAATACCAAGATGGAGTCTTGGAACGACACGTGTATTTAACCTCCTTGGACTCAGCCTATTTTTCTTTAATGACCACCCACCACATGGTGTATCTGCAGCCTTCTGCCCTTCTTGCAAAGGTGGGCAATTGGTAATGACAAGGATGAAGTTATGGAAACAGGGCCATATATCCATTGTCTTTTTGAAAGAAAAAAAAATGTACATGCTATTTTTGTAAATATGCTTTAAAAGTCTTAATGTTTTGACTAATCATTTTAGTTCTGGACATTTGTCCTAACTTAACAATTGTTAACAGGCAAAGATTTAAAATAAAAATATTTGTAGTATTGATTATATAACCAATATATTAGAACAACCTGAACATTAAAATTCTGAATAAGTATATTTGAATATGTGGATGATTAAATAGTTAATTCCAACAATGGAATACCATAAAGCTATTTAAAATGTGGCATAATCTATTGCTCTGTGCTGCCAGTGAATAAGATCATATACCGTATGATCTCATTTTTGCAAAAAATATAATGCATGAATGTTTGTGTATATATATACATACACACATATATACATGTATACACACACACATATATATATATATACATATATACACACATATATGACAAGTATAAATAATACTTTTGGGAAAAGAGGCTTCAGGAACTTTTAATTTTCTTTTGGTTACATACCTTTTTTACTCTTGGTACACTGAAGTATTTTTTTGGTATATATTTTTGTTCCAAGGGAAGAAACATTGAAAGTAAAAAATAGTAAAAGCTATAAAAGAGGTTGCATATGCAAATCACTTCACAAGGTGAATGACCCACTCCTCCTACACTGTCTGTAGACACTGTCATAAAAAACTCCAGAAGATGTTATTTTGTGCTAACACAAAACATTTTTGTTTTCCCTGAGGCACTTTGCTCCTTAGAAACGCAATGCCACTCTCTGAACAGATTCTGGTTAGAAGGCATTCATGTCAGTTCTAAGCAAAGGCAGAACCACATGTTATCCATGAAGTAGTCATGTTAGAACCCTTTAAAACAGCATTAGCAGCAACAAAGGCTGATTCTTTTCTACTGCCTTCCCTAAGACATTAATGCTGCAGTTTAAATCATTTATTTCCACTCTTGCCTGTCTTCCTCCCAGTGTTATCTGTCTGCATGGTGATGGGTAGGGACACCACTGACCAGAAAATCTATCATCTCCAGCATACTGGCAGGGGATGAAGAGCTCAAGCACCAGTCCGAGACTAAAAGGAGATTGTTGAAAGATGGAAGAAAATTAGATATAGGTTGTCACTGCACATTTCTTTTGCATTACATTATAAACAATATACTGTTAATATTTAAGTCAGGAAGGAGTGCCAGAATTTAAAAAAAAAATTGACCTTGTTTCTTTTCATTGTCTCACTTTCTTTGCACTCTGTCAATATCAAAAGTATATCTATGTACTCTGTATTGCCAGGAATATATGCATTTCTACAAGTATGCAACACTGTAGTGATGTAGTGATGGCAAGACACATGCTTTATTAAATTTTATGCCTGATGCAAAATTTTAAGTTTCTTGTCTTCAACCCAAATTTAATATTTTGGGGTTTTGGTACATATAAGCTTGACAAATCAACTTTCTGTTCTTGAGTTAAAGGCAAATCAAAAGCATTCAGAAAACGTCATGAACATCAAATGTCAATTGCAACACAAGATTTTGATAGAACTTTAACTAAATATGAAACATATGGATTGAATTTTCCTTGCAATATTCTAGTGTTTGGAAGGAAAATCTGTGCAAAAATGTGTTGTGGGTTTTCTGAAAATCCCAAAGTTGAAAAAACATTTTGATTTATTTAGATTTAGAAATGGGATAACCATTTTGCACCCGGGAAACTTAATTAAGTACCAAATTCGGTGCAGCATAGCATAGCACAGGGGCCTGAACGAGTGAATTCCCCTTTTCAGTTGTATTGAACTGTTTTAATACACTTGAAGTATGGAATCTAATCAGTGGAGAAGCTGAGAGGTTTCTTTCTAAGAATCTAACCACTCCATGTAATTTCCATCAGCTTCCCCACAAGTCACCTCCAATAAACATGCAATAAACAAACAATAAACACACATAATATGCAAACTCAAACAACCATACCACCTAAGTAAAAATTGTGAGGTTGTTTTACAAAGTAAGCCTCTAGACAAGTTTCCCCATCCTACAGAAATTCTTGTGTCTCCACTGAGTTAAGTACACAGAAATGCTGAGCGACCTCCCTGATTGCTTTGTTACATTGGATCTTATCTCACACCTTTGTATTTTAGCTTCATTTGGCTGGACTGCTTCCCAACACTCAGTAAAGCTCCATCAAGAAAACGCAGTGACCTAGCAGTTCACACCTGCCTTTTGCTCGCTGGGTCATGGGAATTCACAAAAGATGACAGGAAGGAGGAGAAATCGGCTAAAATAACATTTAGAGGACAACTGTTTTGCTAGTGACCACTCTGCCTTTATCAGACTATGGTTGCTGTCTACTGGGTCATCCTTCAAATTGGCAGCTGCATTTTAGAAATGTCTCCTTTTCTGAGTTAGGAGGCAATTTTTTAAATTAGCAATTCAGTAAATGGAATTGCTTTAGGACTTCCTTTTCTTGCTTTTCTAAAAATGCAAAATCATTACACAAGAACACAAAAATAGGGATTTTCAGAAAAGTGTAAGCTCTTGATTCAGGCAGTATTTGGATCTTGTTTTGGTTACTGGATGTATAAACTAGATTAAGTACTTTAATTCTGAAACTTATTTTCCTCTTTTATAAATATGGAGATACTAGTATCTCCTTTACTGAGCCATTTCAAAATTTAATGAAATAGAATAAATAGTTTTACCAGGCAATTTGAACAGAGTAAAAGCTCATTTAATGTCACTTTCCCCTTCTCATTTCTCCTAATATATATATATATAAATTGGGAAATTGGGGGAGGGGGACAATTTTGGGGAATTGGGGAGGGGGACCAGCCAAGTTGTTGTTCTTCAATCTTAGTGTGGAGGGCGCCAGTCGCCATCTGGCTGCCCATCGGCAACTCATGGCCTCTAAGCTCAAGGTACTGTGTTGTAATCTTAGTTGCGGGTGGGCATAGCCACCATTACATGTGGGAGCTGAACTGGCAGCCTTGTTGTTAAGAGCGCACGCTTTATCCACTGAGCCATCTGGGTGGCAGCTCAGCTCAAGGTGCTGAATTCAGTCTTAGTTGTGGGCGGGCGTAGCCCACCATTGAACAGGTAGTCTTGTTGTTAGGAGCACGTGCTCTCACTAGCTGAGCCATCCTGTCACCTGTTGGCAGTTCAGCAGCAGCTCAGCTATGGCGCAGTGTCACTGGCCCATGTGGGAATCGAACTGGCAGCCCTGTTGCTCAGAACTCACACTCTTAAGCTAACTCTTAACCAACTGAGCCACTTGGCCGGCCCTCTTCTAATATTTTAATGACTACATTTTTTGGTATTTTGATTCAAACCATTAAACGAATCATCAAAAACAAACTAAAACACAAATAAATCAGCAGAAACAACACTCGTTACCTATTACAAAGTTCTCTAATTTTTGAAGCCCAGGAATACACAGATATTACAAAACATTCACTCCAAAACCATGACCAATTTTCTAAGTTTGTCCTCAACAAATTCAGAAACTGTTGAGGGATAACAGGAAAATGAAAACACTCTCTCTTTAAAACTAGTAAGCATAGAAAAAAGAAAACAACAACAACATATAAATTCAATTAGAAAATTTTAAGGAAGCTAGACATCTTAATTTTTCACATACTATATATAAAAATGTACATTTTCCCCCCCAAGACCACAAGAACATTACAAAAATTTAAAGATCCATGCTTTTTTTCCTCTCAGTTATCAAATATTGAATTGAAAGATATTTGCTATTAGCAGGCATTGGGGACTAGGTAAAAGAAAAAAAAAATTAGCCAAGAGAAAGCAATGATTCTGATTAAATAAATTCCATTGAACTCTTTCTAGTAAGCATTATTCAGGTCACGAATGCTAATTTGTCCTGCAGGGGGCTGTGGGTAATTACCCAGAAAAACTATCAGCTTTATTGAGTTGCTACAAAACAGTATTACTGAATGGTACACTGTAAAGGAAGACAACCTTGATATGTACTCACAGAACAGGGCATTTTTTCCCCCTACTGAGAAGACTTTATAGCCTAGATAGAAATAATAATACATGGCATTTTGCTTAGAAAAATAGTCACATCAATATCACTCACTTCCTGTTTAATAGTCAAATAAAATTCCTGACATGCATAGACATGTATCTGAGAAGTGCCACCAAAATACCCAGACAATTTTAGCTCTCTGCGTATTTAAAATTGTGTAGAATCATAACCATCTTAAAAAATGAAGCAAATATGGCACATTGGCGGCATTCCAGCAACTACACAGAACTGCTGACATTACTAAAATCTAGATAATTTAGTCCCATATGGGAATCCGTATCACAATTATATTGTCCTGCTTTGACACAGCCCTGATTTTGCACTTCTTTAAGCCTGGCTTTTTAGAATTTTAATTCCTTTCACCAATGAAGAAATTTGCATTCACATAGTCTTTCTGGCTAAGAAAGAAAGAAGAAATCTGTTACATAACCTGGGTCTCTTTACAGTTGATTATAAGGAAACAAACTCTTCAGCTAACCCATTCTCTCATTTTTTTAATTGATGTGAAACATCACACTATAAACCCTTGAAAACTATGCACAGCAAGCTGGAGGCTCACGTATTAAAAGGTAGATGTGTTTAAAATCCCTTGATTTGCTCAGTTAGCATGATGAGGTAAGAGCTATACTGAGTTCACACAGACATGCATCATGGACAAACACCTAGATATTAAAGAAATAACATTCCCCTATGAAACAGAAAATAGAAAAATCTATTACAAAATGTTGAGATTTAAAAAGTTGTTTTTACAACTCCCCATCCTTTCCTGAAATAATCTGAACAATGTGCTTGCTTGACTCACTAACACCTATCCTGACAATTCATGTTTAACAAAAAAATAATCATTTCCAGAACACTGTTTTCTCTATAATTTGGTCCAAGTAGTGTCAAAGCCAAATATTCATATAAATGTGTTTTTATTTTTGACTCACCTTGCCTGCCTTAAAAGAAAGAGCAACAGACGAGAGACATGTGGAAAGTATACTCATATCAAACAATTAAACTTTGACGGAAAAAGTGAGATTGCTAATTTAAGAATTTCCTTTGGCCACCTTTCCCATTCACAAAGAAAATAAAGAAGCAAGTTATCTAGAATTATTAACAGTGATCCTTTCAGAGAACTGAGATATTAAAGAAGCAGTCCTACAGCGCCCATGTCACTGGTGTATTGAAAAGTCTGTGGTCTTCTTTAGTTGGTCTTAGTTGAAAGGGAGACAACATCCCTTAAGGTACCAGTAGCATTTCTATTGTCTATGATTACTGATTTTAGAAGAATTTTATTCCACATTCAAAATGCTTGAGGGACAGTATCTGGCTGTAGCTGAGATATTTCATATTGTTTTAGATACAATATAAATTTTACTTTGAGGGGTAGCGTTGTATTTTATTTCTTAAAGATAAGAAATATCTCCATATAGTCTTTGTTTACCATTCACATCGAGCACTAAGACATAGTCCAAATTTGAAGCTTTGATTGTATTTAAAGCTAATGTGATTAAGCTTGCAGGTCTTGCTCTTCATTTGCTTTCTTGTGAAAACTTGTGTGAACTTGTATATACTCACAAAGCAAGCCAAGAAAGCTATTTTTTCCTTGTCAAATAGTTTTTTAAAAAGAGCCTGAAAAAGGCACTGACTATGAAAAAAGACAACCTAATAATGGAGAGTTCAAATTGTTCATGTGTACTAATAATGAAATACACCAAAGGATTTTTCATTCTTTCTACACCTTGACAATGACAAAAAGGAGCCAACATCACTTCTTCCCCGCAGGGGATTAAAATCAGCTCTCAGTTTTCACTGTAACTATAACCTATGCCTAATAAAGGCCTTTCAGTAGAATTTTTAAAAAAAATCAATATTATCACCAATGCATATCTTTTCTGGTTCTAGCCTTGAGAATATAAAATTGTTTTTTATCATGGCTCATTTTAAGGGAAAATGAGTACCATATGTATTTCATATAGAGTAATAAAGAGTTTGAATCAGTGTGCTTGTCAGGTTAACACTCCTGGTTCTAATAAGGAATTTTGTTTTTCAGGCCTCTTTTCGTTACTCATGTAGGACCTAATCTACCATCCTTACTCTGAAAAAATTCCCTCTAGCTTTTGAAATTGAGCCACTGGGGTACTTGCATGTTCTTGTCGAATTTGCTTTAAACAGGAGGATATGCACCTGAGAAATATTATTATATTCAGCCTTCACATTATCATTATCACTTCCAACACAGCTAGCTCTGTAAGTAATAATTATTACCATGAATGTTAGTTCAGTCTAATTTAGTTCATTAGCAAGATGACTCCTTTGATTTCTAAAGAGGCACCGTGACACTTTAATCAGTGGGTCGTACTAGCCTGTTTATTACCATCATTCATTTAACTTTTCCTCCTGGTGGTGTTTGTTGGGTGAGCAGAAACTGAATATCTAACAAAGCTCTACAAACTTTCTTCTCTGGAATTGACTGTATGCAATGAGAGACCAGAGGTTTCCTTCATCTGTCACCCTGGCATTCCCTCTGTTGGGCCGACTTGTAGGATTAAGAAAGCTGTCCTGAGCATGTATTTCACTAAATCCTCACATACCATTCAGAGTGGCTGCTGCCTGAACAAGTTCCTCCTGTTTGCACACAAGAAATGGCTGGTGCAAATAATTCAACAGAGAGCCTGCCTGGCACAGTGAGTCAGGGTGTCAATTCAGTATCGTGCCAGTTGTTAATCCATTTGCTTTGCATAAAAGATGGAAAATAGGGCTTTGTTACTTGAACTAGTTCTTTGGGCTCTGTGTAAAGGGGTCTTTTTTCATTCATTCATTTTTTTAACAGGTTTTAACATTATAATACTTCTTTTTATGAATCTGCTAATATGATTTCTACCACAATGCAGACAGGCATTAGGTTTACAGTAAATTCATAGGAGCTGTCTGTCGAAATGCTGTCTATTCCACATCAGTTACAAAGCACTTATCTGAATAGGGCAAAAGGTCAATACAATGTAAGATGGCAGACAGAGTGGTAAAGGAACATGCCAGGAAGCACCTTTTTGTTTCTGTACTACTATAGGCAGCATCTTCTTTGCCATATCACTCACATGTTGTTTTTCTAAGTGACTTCCCACAAAACGAAGACAATACACCTTGAACGGAAAGAGGGCTATGTTTCCCCCAGGAGAAGTAGCGAAGGCCACCAGACCCTAAGATGCAGTTAATGCAGTGTCAGAATTACTGTCAGGCTTGTTGGCTTGTGTGTTTTTGTGCATATGATCTCCAATTCATTTGGGCAGTTGAAGTACTCCATTACTCTAGATTTTTTTTCTTTCTTTTTTTTATTATTAGTTTCAGGTGTACAAAACAATGCAATAGTTATACTTTTCACCCCTCACAAAGTGACCACCCCCTCCCCCGATATCATACATATCTATCACAATTCCATTGACTCCATTCCCCGCACTGTACTCCACATCCCGCGACCACATATATATCAAATCTTAGTTGACATAACGATTACCCTAGATTTTAATCATTCTGAAAGACAAGGATTTGATATACAAAGGAATGTGGCAGTGGTTGAAAGAAAGCAGGAAGCAATGAGCAACTTTAATCAAAATGTGAGTTGGACATGAGAAGAGGGAAAGAGGAACTATGATATTGCATACATTAAAAGATGAATGAACGTTTCCATTAGTGGATCAAAAGTTTGCTGAATTGAGCCTAAAGAAAAACGGCACATGGGCTGGGAGCCTTTTGAGGTTAGTTGTTCAAACTAAGTCCTGAAGCTATTTTCAAACTCATATTTAATATATATTCTAGAGAATATTTCATCTTCTAAAGGTTATGCCAGAGGTATACATCTGGAAAATAAATGAAGAAACCATGTTTGTAACATTTCTTGTCAGGTGGTGATACCCTCATTTGTGGTATAAAGTTGGCAGGGCCGGTTCCTGGGTGTGCAACCTGGGCACAGGGCCTCATGCCAGCAGGACCCCCCACTTGCTTTCATGCTTTGCCATTGCGATTTTGAAATTCTTTTTCTTTTTTAAAAAAATTATAGGGCATGCTTTAGTATATACAGTATAATTACATTGATATCAGATGGCATCAGCCAGTGAATGTCTTGTCTTGAAACAACTTGTGGAAATAGGTTTTTATCCCTTGCTTTAATCCTAATTTGATGCTAATAACCAATTCCATTACTTAAATTGACAATTAAGATTAGAATCAATTTAATTTATCAGAATGTATTTCCTATTGATAAGGCTTTCTTTTTGGCCTCCTTCTGTAGCCTTCATCTTTTCCCAGTTTTATTAAGATATAATTGGCAGAGAACATTGTTTAAGGTGAACAATGTGATATGATACATGGGTACATTACAAAATTATTACCAAAATAAGGTTAGTTAATACATCTATCACCACACAAAGTTACGACTTTTTTGGTGTGTGTTGAGAACATTTAAGATCTAGTTTCTTAGCAACTATCAAGTATATAATACAGTATTGTTAACTGTAGTCACCATACTGAATATTAGGTCGCTAGAACTTATTCGTCTTCTAAGTGAAAGTTTATACCCTTGACCAAATCTCCCCATTTCCTCCAACTCTCAGCCCCTGGCAACAACTGTTCTACTCTGTTACTATGAGTTTGGCTTTTTTTCTTTTTTTCCTCCGATTCACATATACTAAGTAAAATCATACAGTATTTGTCTTTCTCTGCCTGATGTATTTCACTTAGCATAATACACTCAAGGCCCATCCATGTCATCACAAGTGGCAAGATTTCATTCTTTTTTATGGCTGAATGACATTCCATTATATAATATCATATACTTAGGTTGTTTCCATGTCTTGACTATTATGAATAATGCTACAATGGATATAATAAATATAGGGGTACAAAAAAATCTATGAGGTAGTGATTTCACTTCTTTTGAATATCTACTGAGAAGTGGAATTACTGGATCATATGGTAACTCTATTTTTAGTTTTCTGAGGAATCTTCATACTGTTTTCTGTAATGCATGCACCGACTTACATTCCCATTAACAGTGCACAAGGGTTCCCTTTTCTCAACATTCTTGCTAGCACTTGTTCTCTTTTGTCTTTTAGATAATAGGCATTCTAACAGGTGTGAGGAGATAGCTCATTGTGGTTTTGATTTGCGTGTCCCTGATCATTAGTGATGTTGAGCATCTTTTCCTGTACCTGTTGGGCATTTGTATGTCTTGTTTGGAAAAATGACTAATCAGGTGCTCTGCCCACTTTTTAATCATTTTTTTTTTGCTATGAAGTTGTATGAGTTCCTGATATATTTTGGGTATTAACCCCTTCTGTGATATATGGTTTGCAAATATTTTCTCCCGTTTCAGAGCTTGCATCTTCATTTTGTTGATTTTTTTCTTTTGCTACACAGAAACTTTTTAGTTTGATATATGAAATTCTTAATCATTTTACCTTTGAACTTGTGCTGTAAAGTCCAGTGGGACAATGAAGAATGCACGTGAACAGAGAAGATACATGCAATATATGTGTCTATCGTCCCTTGCCTCTCCATTCACATAAAACATTTGTGATGCCTCATGAGAAAAAAATTCTGGTGGACCCATTATGTGTGGGAGTTCACTGAGTCTCAAAGTGAGTACAAAGGAAGTGTGTTGCATATGTTACTGAGGTGATGGTGATGATGGTGACATATAGGGGAATTAAAATGTAGGCTAACACAGAGCACTTTTTTTTTCAATCCTTCCTTACTCTTCAGTAAGATAGTGGATGGTACAATGAGAGTGTATCAAGAAGTAAAATGAAAACAGTTGAGTTCGTTTTATGGAGTGTTTTCACTGTTATGGTAGAATACAATGGATATACATATCCAAGTTATGAAATATGAATTGTATAATTTCAGCAATTTCATGTGACTGAAATGTTTTTTTATTTGCATTTGAAATGGGCATTGCACAATATAAAAATTGTTAGAATTTATGTTAATAATTTAAAACATTACTTAATTAGAATGAAACTAAACAGCAAATAAACACCAACACAAGTCCAGAGAAGGAGACCACGGTGGGGAAAGAAAAAGAAGTCTGTATATTTCATGATCGTTAACACCATTTTTTCCTGCTGCTTTTTGAACAAGTCCCCACATTTTAAATTTGCACTGAACCCCACAAAGTATGTAGCTGGCTCTGAAAATAAGAAATATTTCTACCAGCGAAATAGAAAATGTTATGTGTCCCCAAATAGCCTAAAGTATACTTCCCCCTTTTCTAAACTATTTTATCTTTTATGTATTCAATCTCGATTACAACAATCATAACTGGAGCCCCTTCTTATGGTATCAAGAATCCACTCAGGCAGCAAACATGTCAGTCCCCTGTCACTGTTCCACTCAACACAGCTCAGCAGCTTGAAGGCTACCTTTCTGGTTATGACAAATGATGTATGACCAGGTGCTCCCACGTGCTGCTCCCCTCCCCAGGAGCAAGATAAATGGCTGCCATAGAATGTGAAATGAAGGACTTGAGTAACATACTTCCTAAACATGTGGTCACCAAGGAGAATGTCACTAATTAGAAGCCAAGGAGCAAACAATTTGTAAATGAATTAGTAAATGAACAGTACCCTAGGGGTCCCAAAGACTTAATTTGCTTTTAGAAGATAAGCAATTTACGCATCCGCACTGGTAAAATCAATCCCTTATTAGAACTGCTTCATGTTAGTGCCTCCATGTACAACTTTCCTGTCAGTTTTCTCCTTCTGTTGGAGAGAAGATGATGGGGGGGGGTTTCTGTCTCTAGGGGACATTAGTTTCATATTTCCCTGGGGCTTCCATTGGTCCCCCAGCGATTGATCAAATCAGCACTTCTCATTGGTGCTCAAGTGTCATCTCATCCCTGATCACCTCCTCTAAAATAGTAACCCTTTCCTCTTGCTGTTGTTTTTACATTTTTTCTCCATTGCACTTAATTTTTTCTGACACATTATATACTCTAGTTGATTTGCTGACTGTCTGCCTCTCTTAATAATATAGTCTGCCCAGATAAAGTCTTTGTTTTTTTCACTACTGTATCCCCAGGGCCTAGAACAATGCTTGGGCTAGAGTTGGTCTTCCATAAACATTTGTTAGATAAATGAATGCATGTGTGTGGGGGTGGGGGGGCAAGAGGAGGGGTTGAAGGTAAAACACATTTGAGAAACACTGGATTAAACAAAACTCAACCATCTTCTTTATTGAAGGGCTTATTAGAGCCTTTGATAGCACAGTGTTCGTTGTCAGTCTCCAATGGAGGTACAGTGTACAAGCCAGTTGGAATATGGGGCTCTGTTTTTTGTTTGTTTTTTTCATTTCGAACAAGTATTCTTTGGAACACATTTTGGGAAATGTCATCTTAAGTGGTAATTTATTGACCTCATAGAATTTTAAATGAACCTTTTACTAGAGTAAATCCACCCTTTCTATTCAAGTTCTTAATATTTTATGAAGCAGCCTTTCATGGGCTGATTAGAAAGTGGTTCTCATCCAGGTCCTGCCCCTTAAAGGCTCATCATATTCTTGGATTTCACACAAAAACAAGCTTACTCTTGACCTGTATTTGATGTAAATTCTACAGCTTTGTTTGTTCTGCCCTTTTATTCTCTGCATTTCCTGTAATTCTGAATGATCACCAGTCTCTCTCTCTCAGAATAGGACAAGAAAGAAACCCCTCCAGGAGGAACAAAAGGACCCGATCTACATGTAATGATCTTTGTACAATATTTAGGCCCATCTTGTGTATAATGTGTAGTGATATTGCTCCCAAAAACTGAGGTAGATGTAAGAAAGTAAAAACAAAACAAAATAAAAACTCAGATTTTTTCACTTTCAGGTTCAGACCCTGCTATTGTAATTGATGTTAATGTAGAAACAAAGAGACATGCCCTGTACTTTGATGAGTGAGACAAAATACAAACATTGTAAGACTTTCCGTCCATTTACAGAACTAAGTGTGAGCTATTATAAGAAAAAGAATTCAAGTAACAGCAGCCCTAAGCAGAAATAACTTCCACTGCACTCTCAACATACATAAGAGTTCAGCCAGAGAGCTTGTAAAATCACACAGCAGAAATACTGCACAACAGTATACCTATAAGTTATTGAGGTGTACTTCTAGACAAATTTTTCAGATGTCCTCAGTAAAGGCCATAAAAATGTACTCATAGTTTGAGTGCTAAAATGTTACATTGTGTAGAGAGCAGGATGAATTTTATAAATAAAAATACTTTCACACTTGCATTTCTCTAATATGGGCATCACATCTATCCTTAAACAATTAACATTGCAGCAGCAGTGAAGTTCACCCCTGAAACCGTCATCTTAAGGGTACTAATGGGCACCTTTATTCTTTAGGATAAGGGGTATCGCTCCAACAATACATAGGAATTGTTTCACCTAACTTGGACATATAGCAATCAGAGATCCACAACTTTAGGACTTTACCCTAATTAAAGTTTCTAAATTTATATTCATTCCCTTTTAATAGTTAAATTATTAGTTCTGTATATCAAATAGCTTGCAGGGAGGGGTCCTATTCTTCTTTAAGAAACCTGATTTTTTTACTGTGGTAAAATACATATAACATCAACTTTACTAGTTTAGCTATTTTTTAAGTGTACAGTTTAGAGGCAGTAAATACATTCACATTATTTTGAAACCATCACTGCTAATTATTTCCAGGACATTTTCATCATCCCAAACTGAAATTCTGTACCTGTTAAACAGTAATTCCCCATTCACCCCTCTCTCCAGCCCCTGGTAACCACTATTCTACTTTCTGCCTCTATGAATTTGACTATTCCAGGTACCTCACATAAGTGGACTCATACAATATTTGTCCTTTTGTGTCTGGCTTATTTTACTTAGCATAATGTCTTCAAGGTTCATCTATGTTATAGCACGTGTAAGAATTTTATCATTTTTGAAGTCTAAATAGTACTCCATTAATATTTATATATATATAAATTTTGTTTACCCATTCATCCATAGATGAACATTTGGGTCATTTGCACCTTTTTGGCCATTATGAATAATGCTACAATGAACATTGGAATATAAATATATTTTCAACAGCCTCTTTCCAATTCTTTTGAGTATAAACAGAAATGTGATTGATAGGTCATATGATAATTCTATTTTAATATATTTGAGGACCACCATACGGTTTCACAGTGGCTCCACCCTTTTACATTTCTACCAGCAATGTGCAAGGGTTCTAATTTCTCCACATTCTCACCACCACTTTTTTTTTTTAATACTAGTGATTCTAGTGGAAAAACTTGCCTTATCTTTTATGTTTCATAACTATTTTCCTCTTCATTTTGTGTAAAACTCTGGTGATATAATTTCTAAGATATTGACACTAGATTTTTCTTTCAGTCCGAGAATGTATTATTCTTTCTTTCTCACAATATCTATTAGTTTTTTCAAGAGAGTATAGTAATGCTGTATGTGTTTGTAATTGGAGATTATGTATATATGCATGTATATATTATCTATGTCTGTGAAATACATACACACACACTCATATATAATCTGTTACTATCATTTTACTTGTTTGGGTATATTATCAATACCTACTGCTATAAGAATAATGAAAGTGAATATAAAACTACTACTAGAAATATTAAAAAGGTAGGTCAGGTACTTTCTTTTGACATCTAATTTTGCATATATTTACAGAAGCGGTGGGCTTTTGTTTTGGGCCTTGCTACTATCAATATATCTCTTTTTAACTTTTTGCATTCAGGTTCACATCATACTGTCTCCACATAGCTTCATAAATACAGATGCTTCCCACCTGCGAAGTTCTCCCAAAGGTGTGTGTTCTAGGCTCCAATGATGAAACATTACCTTTGTTAGAACTGACACCAGTAAGATGCCCCTATTAAATAAGACCAACAGGTGGCTCAATATTTTGCAATGATTTTTACAATGAGGTTCAAGTCCCATTCCCTCTTCTAAATTAAGTGCCAGGAGATCCATCTCATCAACCAATAATTTCTATGGCCGGTTGCGCAGGCCTCACCATCTAGGCTCCTGTGATCACATGTGTGAATCACAGCATCTATGCTGCCTCAGGCACCCACCTATGAAAGCACAACCTAGACCCAGCTGATTAAGCTGTAGCATAAAACAACACTTCAGTAGTCAGGAGCACGACAGCTCACAATGGTTTATAGGACCAAAGAGTATAACATTGTAATTTACTTCTCTAATACATGTCATGTTCCCTCTTATTGTCTCCCCTTCTGGAGTGAAATATGTAGGGAAGAGATTGCTGTACAAGCTTCATGTGTTATGCCCCTCAAAAATTAGAGGGTAACAAACTGTCTTTATTATCCTGTGCCTTTGGTAAGCTGCCACAAATCACAGAAACCACTGCAGGTGAGCATCTAGTGGTTTAAAAAGTCAAGGCAAACTAAAAGACTTTGTGTCTCTGCCTGAAGCTATTTTTGAACTACAGTACAGCTAGACACAATTATTATACTTTCTGGCCCTTACTTTTTATTGTATGTTCCTAACCATTTTTTATTTCTTATTGACAGGAAACCAGGATTTATAAAGTCTGGCTCGATGCAAATATTTAAAGACTTAATTTTTTCCCCTCCCCAAAACATAACAATATAAGCTGAATAGTGTTTTGGTGAGTTTATTTTTCTTTTATAAACTGGAATTCATGGCTGTTATCCAGCTGAAAATGGCTCTAGTCACAGATAATTTAAAGAGAATAGCTTGCTTGTTTGTCAAGCAAACATGTGTAATCTGATGAAATTATTAATGTCATAGTGTTAACTCTCTTCTCATAAATACAGTTAACAGTGCTGACACTGCAATTATACTCAAATGTTCCGGCTCTTTGCTCATTCGTTCAATCTGTCAGTCTAGTATGGGGGAGACAAATTGTGGTGGGCACTTGACAATGAACAAAAGAGATATAAACTTCTTCTGATTAAATCTTGATGAAAGATTAAATGGTTTTGAATGCTTGCCAGATCCTTATGATATGACATTTTTAACTAGTGGTAATAAAAATTTCTATTCAATAAAAGGTTTTTAAAAAAAGATTATAAAGATGATATATATATATGTACATATACATATGTTAGACAAAGAAAGATCACCTCTTATCTTGAATTCAAATTTTATAAACAAGATAATATCAGTCATGATACCGGTCAGATTTTTGCAGTCATTTTTTTTTCTGAGAAAAAACAACACATACATGAACATTACCAATATTATTGTCTTCAATCTCCCAATGGAATAGTGGCCCATAGTATCCCATTCAGAATGAGTGGTTGTTACTTTCAATTTGTAAAATTTTGATCAGAATCTTTACCATGCCTATCCTATTATTATAGCAATCATGAATGAGTAAAGATTTACTGTATGCAGCCTTTTTTCATTGTTCAACTTAGTTCACATCTTTTCATTTTGGGTTTTAGATCAAATAAAAATAGACCAGTTCATAATAATGGCTAACAACTTCATAGCACTTGCTAAGTCCCAGTAGTGTTCTGGGCACTTTAAATCATTTAATCCTTATATGAATAACTACTAGTATTTTTCTCCTTTTGTAGATGAGGAAACAGGCACAGAAAGGTTAAACAACTTGCTTAAAATCACACAGCTAGTAACAAGTGGAGCTAGGATGTGAATCTAGATATATTACAACATAAACTTGTTTTAAAACTGTAGATTAAAAACCTATCACTATTCTTATCTTCTTAGATATATAGACTATCATAGAGCCTTTTTGTTCCATATTAGATTTGCTCCATCTCTTCAAATTCCCCACCTGCGTAGATTAAAGAAATCTTTGAATGAACATCAAAAAATAATTATAGTATATATTTTAAAAGCCTATAGCCTCACAGATTGGTAATTATTAGTGTTCATATTAAGAATTACACAACACTGAAACGTTTCTTCAAATAAAAAACAAAGAAACCTCTTGCAATTCGGTACTCTAAACACCTGGAGAAAATGCATCCACTGAATGTGAAAAGAAATGGGGAACCCAGACGAGGTAATCCTGGCTACCTAGACCTTTTGGTTGACTTACTTGGAGCAGATAAATTGAAATAATAAAGAAAACTGGCAGCTTTCTACACAGCATTATTGTTCAAACCTTGTTAAGAATTCAGAAGGAACCTATGCAAGTCATTCCTGACCCTTTTCTTCTCTATACATTTGGTTACAGAAATTGTGTAGTTGTGTTCTTTCTTTTCTACTATTCACAGCACACTGTAAAACTTGAGTGAGGCAAGATTTAGGAGGATGAAGAAGGTTTAAAAATAGTTAATAGAGGGGAAAAATTTTTATGAGGTAAAAAGGTGAGAACAAAGCAAATTCACCAAAGGGGAAATCTTTTTTCCCCCCCTTTTGAATTGTGTGAAACAATTGTTTCCCACTTTGAAAGTTCATTATATTTATTTGTCATCAGAGTAATTGATCTACACTTGTTACTAAGTCTGTTGCTTGCTTTCTGATGAAGGGATTCATTAAGTTCATGTCTAATCTCTGTCTTCTAAATTCAATAAGCACTATAAAATTTCTTTCCTTGTATGGGAATTCGAAGGTCTTTTTTTTTTCTCCCTCAACAGCTTGAATTCCTGTATTCTGATTAAGATAGATGAAGTATTTGCATTCTATCCATATTCATAATCTTCTTTCAGACTCAACCTAAAATACCACATTTGTTGCCCAGGCAGACACAGGCAATGTGTTCGGATTCCTCTTAGCTTTTTGTTTAGATGGATAAGGACGGATCCCTTTTCAAATTCAACAGAAGAACTGGTCACTAGGTGAATTCAGGCTGTTAAGAAACCAGAACAATCATCGTGTTTTGTATGTGACAAAAACTGCAATTAATGATCCCCCCCTTCTTTTTTGCTAAAGAAAAAAAGAGAGATGTGCAGTTGACAGACATTTTATTAATAGTTTCTGCCAACTTGCCATGCATAAAAGGTTTTATTGGTTGCAATGCCAGTGTAAGAAAAAGTTCTTTTTGATGAAATGTTCAAGATGGTTGTTTTATGGATGAAAAATGAAGGCAATCTGTCTACCACCACTGAAGGTTTGGCTTTCAGTAAGATTAAAACTATTGTGACATTTCCTATTGTGTTATTTAGCCATCTGCCTCCTACTGGTCCAATCAATGATGACATTACCTAGGTCCTCTCTATTTAACAAGAAGACCTGCCAATATTGTGTCTCACGGTTAATTTACGAGGGAGATTTATTATTGATAAAGGTATTTGCATATTTCGTAACTGGTGTTCTTAGAAAACGGAAATTCTTTAGTCTTATGTTTGAGGGTTAAATGTTCAGCTTGACAAACAACAATGGATGTTTGTATCCCCTAGAAATCTAGAAATTGTTCAAGGAAGCAATGAGAAATATATACCATTGACAAGGTTTCATCAAATGTGTCATGTATGACTTTAAGTAAGCATCTATTATTTTCTTGCTCAGCATTTAATTAAAAACACATCTTCCAAATGTTTTCTCAATATTGGCATGTTAAATTCACCTGACTTAGAATTTTTTTCCCCTTTGAAAATTGGTTTATGCAAGTTTTTCTTTAGAGTAGATGTGCTGTTTCAATGATTTCTGCTCATCAATTAAGAGGCGAGAAACATTTTACCACATGGTTCATGACAAAGCAATGAAGGTGCTTCACTGTATCTTGCTTAGTCCTTCATTACAAAGGGGTGAGAAAAACAGGGATATTCAATATTTTAGTAAGTCTTTGGACTCTGTGGCAGCCCAAATGACATTTAATCAAGGAAGGTGAAACATAGGTACTACAGCATTGCAATCATAAACAAACTTGCAAATACTACACATGCTTTATTTTGCTTATAATCATCACTGTTATTAATTTAAACAACCCTAAGCATTTGCCCATATACTTTACAAACTTCAATTTTTAGACATCTTGTACAGCTCACATTTTGGGAGAAGGTAGGCAGCTGGAAATGTGCTCTTTGCACAGTCATCTTCAAGCAGTCGTTCATAGTCTCTGGGAATTTTTATGTAAGCTCCCTTATTGGGAATATGCTAATGGCATCCACCATGATTACTGGTTTTCTTTGAGTCGTTATTCCTCTGTGGGCAAAGCAATCAGAAAAGGAGAGCAGGAGATTGCCTTCTCGCTTGTGTGCCTTCTTCAACCATCTGCTCTATCCTAATTCATTTGAATAAGATTTGCAGTTTTCAGATCCTTTACTCAGACATGCTAAGGTATTCTAAAGCTCCAACAGAGTTAATAGTTATCTATCTATGTCATGAATGTGGTTCTCTGGTGTGTTCTGAGTGCAAACCCTAAACAGGGTTTACATGGGCAGATTAATTTTGTTAAGTAAAAAAAAGGTAATGTAGGTTAGCAGCTTCATTATTTGAAATGTATCAGTTCTGAACACTTGTGCTATCAATGGCCTTGAGCACAGACATTGCAAAAAAAGAAGAAAAAAAGGGTAACTGATGTACTAAAACAAGTATTTTAAGAAAATAATTGTTAATTCTAAATCTCCCAAGATGAACTGAGGGGGTTGGGGGGAGAGAGAGAGAGAATGAATTTGTGAAAGAGAAATATTGACGTACACTTTTAAAAGTACATTTATAGGCATTCTGAGAAGAAGGCTGGGCTAGAAATCAAGACTTCTGGGTGCCAGCCCATAACCTGTCACCAAAGTGCCGCATACACTTAGGAAAGTTACTTAATTTCTCAGCTTCTGTTTCCTCCGTGGTGACCTAAAATGAATGTCATAGGTGATATTAAAGGTTTTTCCCCACCATTAAAATTGTGTGACTGTGTTATTAATTCCCATGAAACACATTGCAGATGATGGAAAATTACTTTGTGGTTTGGCTTTAGCATGGGCGTTCGATCTTGCCCAGTGAAAAGCCATTTCAAAATAAACTATCCACCTTCATAAGAAGGATTCAGAGCCTTCTGATTACGCTTTTAAAAATGATGAGAATAAACTTAATGTTAAAAATGGGACACCATGTCTTTCTTCAGTTTTCATGGAATGGATAAATTGCTAAGAATATTACTGATTGATAGAAGCCCGTCTTCCACTTCAGTGAGTGAAAATCAGCAAGATTCTGACACTTCTAACGAGACAGAACTAACAATATGCAGAATTCGCATTTAGGCAAGAGAGTTTGCAAAACTTCATGCTGGTAGTCAGTGAACATTGTCAAAACATGAAGGAGACACACGTTTGCAAATGTTGACACTCTTTGAGTATTCAGCTCATTTAAAAGCGAAGAGAGCTATTAACGTAAAAATTTTTGGGAAAGGGCCTTGATCTTGTCCTACTCACCCAAGAACTCTTATTTTCTCCACATAAAGGATCAGACTGAGGGCATCCAGCTGCTCCCATGTTTTAAATATTGGGTTCTCAGAAAAGTCATGACACATTTTTGCAATGAAAAACATAGAAAAAAATACATCATGACTTTTCCAACAACCCAATAGTTATGCGAGTTTTGAAGGGATGCATAGCATCTACTGATGTAACCTTCTGATGAGGCTGCTGGCTTGTGCTGTGAATGACCCCAGACCACTCCATCTGACCTTACAAATATAATTCTTCTGGTGCTCTCTCTGGCAACCATTACTGATCTGTGTCCTGATTTCTGTTTGATAGTTCTGGCTTAGCACAAACTGAGTGGCAAAGCCAAAATTTGAATAGAAATTACTTGACCGTTGTGTTTCAGCTGACCAGAGATAAACTTGTGCCCAAAATAACCTCCACTCCCTTCCTTCCACATAACCCAACAAAGGGAAGAATTATACAGCCACTCTGTCTTCTTTTCTGATGTATAATACAAATAGAACACTTTTGAGAAATAGAACTAAAAATAGGAGAGCACGAGCCTATCTTAATATTTCATGAGATACAAATTCAAGGGCCTGAAATGAAAGATAGGCAGGTAGCCAGTGATATATGGAGAGAAATAATTATGGCAACCATTGGTTTGATGGACAGCAAATATTTTTTCTCTAGGAGTTTAGCTTTTGATTAATGTAACACACTGTCTTTAATTAGACAAGCAGGGCAACTTGATATTGCATCTGCTCACTATCATGCTATTACATTTAGATTTTTAGAATTTTGCTTTATTTGCTCTTTCAATATATTTCACAGACCCCCTTGAGGCTGAATAACTTTGCCTTTTATAATGGCTGAGTTGTATAACGTTTAGATGTGTGTATTTTTCACTGGTACTAAGATTTTATAGTTAAAAGATTTTTGTTCCATTTTTGCAGGTCTTACCAATAACTTACATATACTTTTACATTTGTTTCTAGATTTAAAAATAAACATTACATATTTGATGTCAGAAGAGGTCTTAATCCAAGTCATTTTATACTACTCACATACTAGTCTATTCTCCAAACAAATAAACTTCCTGTTCTGTTTCTGGATGAGGAAGAAATCCAGAAAGGAAGTATATTCATCCGTCCCTATGTCAGCAAATTTCCGATCGACGTCAGTAGTACACTGCATCAGCACATCAGAATAGTATCTGGACAGCAATATTAAATGCATTGCTGCTTAAACTATCTTTCTGAACCCAGAATATTGAACATTATATCCAATTTTGAGGATGATTTTATTCACATGAAATCAGTTTTTCCAAGTTTAGAAATGAAGCATTCATTCTTAGTTTAAGTTTAAAGATTGTGCAGTGATGATTTTCAACAAATAGAAACACATTTGTACTATAACACGTCTAGGCCCAAGGAGTTCTCATTTACAATCCTTTTTTATTTTTTTCTGGCAATAATCTAAGTATTTCTGTTTTATCACATTTCTCATCCCCATGTGATCTCGGTCAATAGATTGTCATTATCAGAATGAAGTTCTTCACATTTAACTGAATTTTGAACTTATGAAATATACACAAATCTACTTGAAAACTGATATTAAAAAAGTGAATAGAATTTAAAGTGTTCTTCACTTCTTTGGTCATTTTACAAAAATATTTATGTACAATGACTTCTCCTGTGTATTTGCCTCTTGCTTTTCTTCTTTTTTTATTAATTCAAACCACATATGCAAAGGCATATTAAGTAAAAGATAATAAAACATATTAGGTAAAGATAA
Source organism: Hipposideros armiger (assembly GCF_001890085.2). NCBI lineage: Eukaryota > Metazoa > Chordata > Mammalia > Chiroptera > Hipposideridae > Hipposideros > Hipposideros armiger. The sequence goes on along the minus strand of NW_017731465.1, from coordinate 668,711 downwards.
TAAAAATCTTAGATTGGAAAAAGTTGAAAAATATCATTGGAAATCAGCAGTTTTATTTCCTATTAGAAACAAACAAAAAGGTTATAGTCTTTCCTAAATTATTTCACTGAATTGAATAAATATATTATTATGTGTAGTTAAGAAACCAGCAGTTTCTTAGTATTTGTGAGGACAATGTGCTTTAGATTGACATATACATACATTTTTCCACATCTCCTCTTCTGCCTATTTTCAGACTCTAGGGTATAACCTTGGAAGGGTTATATGCGTTGACAATGTTATTGAATATACAACTTTAACTCCTTTGTATTTCAGCAGTGTCCCTCATTTTCTAACATATCTTGAAATGGGTTTATATTGCTTAAATTTCAGGTGTGATTAGGCCTCTTTCGTATTTCTTAGTTTTAAATTCACACAACAATTGCATGCCCATTACTTCCATCTGGTAGTCTTATCACTTCCTGCTACATTTCCCAACCAAGTCTTAGATACTTTCAAACAGGTGCACATTTTGTTGCAGTTACTTTTCCCCTGTTGACTCAATGATCACAAACTAGAATTAGAAGTGAAATTACTCAATCATTAGGAAATCAGCCAAACATGAGGAAGGTTTTCTAACTCATATATCCAAAGCATGAGAAATGTATATCCATGTGCTTTCCCCCATGGGTATGGGAGAAATTTTCTATAGCTCTAGAGGTGAGAGATAAATTCAGAATCTATATTTTGCACTCTGGGAGTAAAACAGAAATGATGATATATAACTTGATATCCATTTAAAATAATTCCCATCTAACTATAAGCCCTATGCATGTTATTGAAGTTTTATCAACTTTTAGTAGATATTCTGCATCGATCTATACATAATTGGATTTAGCTTTAAAACTCTCAGAATGTGTACTTTTCTTCTTTCAAACAGATAACACTTACTACAAAGATGTTGATGTTTTCCAGTTCTCTTTTGGATTGCTTTCAGAGACTACTGATGAACCACACAGAAACATCAGCTCTTTTCAATCAATGGGGAATACGCTATCAGTTGAAATAGAAAGATGACAGCAACTTGGTTCCTGTCCTTGAGAAGCTTGGAGTGGGAAGATCAGTCTTATAAACACGATATCAAGAAAGTACAGCCAGAGCCAGAGAGAAGTATGCGCACCCGTGGGTTTTGACCCCATGGGCATTGTCTGCCTTGTTTACTCATCTGAGTCACTGAAGATGGCTACCAATAACTCCTGCCTGTTTTCAAAACTCCCCTCAGAAATTGCAATCGCCTCCTGATGGAGATCTTCAAAGGAAAGATTTAGGCACATGTTCACAAGAAAGCTAGCACAATGGTTTACATATAGAAGGTATTTAAAAAAAAAAACTACTGAAACTGTACATGCACTCAAAGCATGAGGAGGGTGTTGTACGGAAAGCAGGGGTGTTAGCTTGGCTGATGTCTAATCATGTAATCATGTGGAGGTTAACTCTGAGTCTTTACTTTTACGTGCTGATGGTCTTTGATCTTCAGCCCTTCACTTGATTCATCATTTATACATGATTCATTGATAGGTGAATCAGGCTGGACTGCTAATCAATGTTTACTTGAGAGGGCCTGGTTCTCTCCTTTCCAAATGTTTGTTTATTCATTGTGGGGGCAGGGTAATTTTCCTCAGCAACCTTTCTTTCTTTTTTTTTTTTTAAGATTTTATTGGGGAATTGGAGGAGTGGGAACAGCGTTGGGGAATTGGGGGAGGGGAACAGACAAGTTGCTGTCCTTTTCTTCTTCAGTCTAGTTGTGGAGGACGTTTCTTCACTGGCCCATGTTGGTATTATTGCGCTCTTCCTGGGTGAGGCAGTTGCTCACCGGCCATTGGATGGCTGCTCATGGTGGCTCACAAAAGTTCACGCTTGCTGCTGGCTAGTCTCACTGCAGCCTACGCCTTCCCCAGTGACTCATGGCAGCCCAGCTCCAGGTCGAGCTGTTGTTCACTATCTTAGCTGTAGAGGGCACAGCATCGCTGGCCCTAATGTGGGATCCCAACCAGGGCCCTGCTGCTCAGAGCTGGTGTCCCAAGACAACTCTTAACCAACATGTCACTCGGCCGGCCCTCAGCAACCTCTCTAATACAGAAAGGTCAGAAGACTCTGGTACGTGTTGATACCTGTATGTACACTACAGCAGCGCTAAGAAATTGTTTCCCTAGAAGACGTGTTCATTACTCTTAAGGCATTCTAGAAACAAAATTTTAAAACTAAAATATTGCATTTAGACCAAGGCACAGAACATACCATTTAGACCATGTAAAGGGACATTTTGATATTCATGTTTTTATTCTGCTTCATTGTCAAACATACTTCCAAGTATAGCATTTTAATATGTGACAAATTTTTTATCATAAGAATGTCCTAAAATTCCTTGAAATATTACTACAGGACAACATAAAGACTTCAGGCTCTTTATATGAGTTAATTATGCCTTTGCACGCAACCTCCTCTTACAGTCTTTTACATTTTCCCTTCTGAATCCTTCTGATTCTGAAAATCTTCTAAAGATTTTGATTTCTTTTCCCAGTTTCTAACTACAGTAAAATCTTGGATTGCGAGTAACTTGGTTTGTGAGTGTTCCACAAGACAACGACATTTCTGTTAGGTTGGTGCAAAAGTAATAGCTGTTTTTGTCATTACATGTAATGGCAAAAACAGCTATTACTTTTGCACCAACCTAATGATACATTTTAACTTGGTAAACGAGGGATGTCTTGCAATACGAGTAGTTTATTTCCGGAACGAATTATGCTCACAAACCAAGGTATTACTGTATTGTTTTTAAATTTTTCATTCTTCAAGCACTTTTTTGTTGTTGTTTCAATTCCTTGCTTTTCTTCTCTAGACTCAATTTCCCAGTCTAAGATAAACTAATAATGTTCTATTGAGGGGCATTTGAATTAAATAGTTTGTCCTAGTATTCAAGGCATACTGTATGTTTATCATCCTATGAAGTTTTTAGTTTTTCTTCTGAATTTTCCCTCTGAATCTGGTTTCTGGTTTAAATACTAAAACAAAACAAAAAAGGAGCAAAACAAAAATAAAACTAGGTTTTCCAGACATTGTATGGGTAGACTCCATCATTTGCATATAATAACTTCACTCAAATTTACTTTATGGGAAGAGAATTTGAGATATGCAAGCTTTGCAATTTTAAAGGGGAACAAATAAATGATATTTGGGAATTACAAAATTGTTTTCTTAGCACAATGCATGGGAAGATTAAAAAAAATCACTGTAACACATTTCCCCTTCCAAGATGGCTATAATTTCCTTTTAAGAGGCAATGCTTTGTGCCAAGTTGTCTTGTTCATGAAACAAAGAACCAAAATCCTACCTACATTGTGCACAAGATAACTTACTACACGCAACTCATAACTGAAATAAAACTGAACCACACCATAGTTCAGGAAAGAAAATGAAGTGGCTCTTTCTGCTACTGGTTTTACTCAGTGGTAAAAAGAAATCCTTGAAAGTGTTATTTACATAGAACAAAATCCTTGTAAAGTCATAGTGGAACAAGCCTGCTATCTGACCCAGCCTTTAGGGCTCCTTAAACACCTGTGGATTTATGGAGTTCAGATGTCTACAAGGGTCTGTATAGAAGTTCATTCAGAAACCTGGTGCCCAACTAAAATGATCTGTTGACATGGGCAAGATTTTTGGTCCCTCTGCAGTCCAATCAGGCTTTTGAATGAGAAAGAGATTAAGATGTAAAAATATACTCTTTAAATAATTAGATTTAATAAGAAAATGTAATGTATTTTTTTATCCACTTGTGTGATTTTGATCAATTAACCTTTGAATTCTGTTCTTAAATTTAGTTTTATAAAAGTCTAATCAATAGGGGATTTCTTTCCCCGCATTATGTGTGCATAAGCAGTCCACAGCAGATACACATATACATCCGGGGAAGGGAGCTAGCTCCTTTATAAGGAAGACTTACACAATTTAAAACATGAAAACCTATACCCTTTAGGAACATATGTCCTTTAAAAATGATCAAAAATAGCCACAGAGTTGTCTTAATTAACTCCATTACAAGTGCTTTCTTTTGGGGATTTGACTTAGTCTTTTGAAAATCAGAGACACCATGATTTAGGGAATGTTCAGTCTTATTTTAAAGAGTTTCTAATGAGCTTATCTTATAATTGCTAAGCATGTGTCTTTCATTTCCATCTTAAAAGTTTTATGAAAGGAAATATGCTTGAAAACACCTTGTTTAAACTCAAATGGCAAGCCATATCCAATGCAAAAAAATAACCTGGTCAACATCTCTTCTATTTTTATCCTACAATCATTCTGTGACTGACAGCTCGTGAGGAAATTTGGGTAAGACCTCATTATGCCTGGCTTCTTGGTTCTGTTTACACATTGCTAAGTCTTGTTTTTTTTTGCATCTGAAAAAGAATATATATTCCTATGCAGTTTTGAGTTTTATGTACTGTTATCACTGAAAGAATGAATTACCCTGAAATAGAAATAAATGTTTATCAGATAATGATTGGCTCATATATGCACTGCTCTGCACCCGATTTTATTTACCCCAGGAACATTCTGTTATTTGTCAGTACACTTCTATGCTTCTAAATGCACAGAGGTGTTTGAGCTTTCAACTTGGCGGCTTCATATTCTTCTTGACTGATTTACCTATCCTATCTTATTAGGATATAACAGCCATGACTCCTTTTTAAATGGGTTTAAATAAGACGTAATATGAAAGGCACTTGCCACTCCTAACTTGAACTTAAAGGTCTAAAGAACGTCCCATCAGAGGCATATAAGAGAGTTTTAGAAACAATCCTATAACATTCACATTAGACTGGAGTTCAGGTTTCATAATGCTTGTTGCAGAGTTGTTTTAGTGCTGAGTCTGGGTCCCGAGGATGACCATTTGTTTCTCCTTGTGGGGTTACATGGTAGTCAACTTTCTACAGTAAGTTTGGAAATAAACCAAATAAGGAAAATAACCCCACAAACTTGGGCCAATTCATGCATAAAAATATTGGTGAGAGCAGGAGAAGTCAAGGAGACAGTGATTAATTTAAATAAAAATAGAATGGTGTGTAATAAGTCTCCATGTGCTTAATGTGAAATGTAAGAATGTGTATGATGCAGGTGTAAGGCTTAAAATGATAATCTGCAAGAAGGAATTTTATATATCACATCTACAAACAGAACCCTTGCTAATATCTGCTGTCTTCATAAATATGGAGTAAAAATGTATTCATGCTGCAATATATTTTCATTTTAATGGTTTTAAAATTACTATTATTCTACTCATATAAAGCACTGATAGTGATGAAAATACAAGTTCAGTGTAAAGGAAAAATACTTAGTGAATTTGTATAATGCAAAGTAGAAATTTATGGCAACTAGTATATATGGCTAACTCAAGCACTTGGCTTCTGCTACAGAATCACACAGACAAAACAAGGTACAAATGACTTTTTGCCTCATTTCTTAACAATAATATACATATGTGAGCTCAGGACAAAAAGAATGATAGTGATTATATATTTTTTGAATTAAAATTTTTTTTTCTCTAATGTATTACTTGGGTAGAAAAAAGAATAATATACATTCTTAAGGAGATACTGAAATGAATCCTCCATTAGCACTTTTGCAAGGGAAAATGAGACAGTAACATACAATACTTTATTCAAACATTTTTTTTGGTCCATAAGCTATATTCTGTTCTTTATGTCAGAAATAACCAGTATCTGTTTTGACTAAAGTCCAAATAATTAATACAGTCATAACAGTGCTAAAATATGGAACAGTGTGATATTTTAAAATGATATAAGCAGTTGGTGGATTGGATTTTTGTTTTTCAAGGTGATGTTTAACCTTGTACAGATACAGTGTTTTCAAGCTGAAACAGGAATTCATGAGGTCTGTTAGGTAAAAAAGAGCTGTAGAAAACAGAAGTTGTGGACACAGCACATCTGGAAACATCAATGGAGCATATAGATATGGGTGGGAAGGTCCTAAGGATTTGCTGGTAATTGGCTTGAAAAGATGGGAAGTGAATCTGGGCGAGATGGAGGGAAGAACTAAATATTAAGGGAAGGGCGGAGCTAAGGAGTAGGAAAGCAAAGACTCTACATAGATGTAGTTACAAAGTAGTTGAATGTAATTTTCCATTTTCAAAGTGTTTTCTGACTCTCTGTGAAAACCAGCCCATACTGTAAATGGGGCCAGAAGTGGGTTAGAGAACATTGTAACCTCATTTCACCTTATTTAGCTATGTGCCAGAGATCTCAGCAGGTAGTTCAATTAACTCCCACTAGTTAAATGAGAAGAAAATGAGGTTACCCAGATTAACAACACACAAATCTTAGTTCTCCTCCAAATCAGGGGAAGTAAGGCTGCTGGCTGCCCTTATCTGGTCCAGCCACAAGCAATTGCCCATTTGCCCAAGAGCTTCTGAGCTAAGGTCCATACCTCCTCCCAGCATCCTTACCAGAGATGGTGGTAACCTCAAAAGGATGACTAAAGCATTAAAAGTGATGCTGTGACAAAAAATAAATAAATAAATAAATAAATAAATAAATAAATAAATAAATAAATAAATATCAAATAAATAAATAAAAAGAGCATTGAAACAAAACAAAACAAAACAAAACAAAATGATGCTGAATTTTACATTCCTCTAAGTTCTTTCTCTCTCCTTAAGGAATTAATATATAACCCCAGTGGGGTAAATATTTCCCATGTGATTTTACATCTGAGAGAATTTGAACAGGAAAGTTTTCTTTTCTCCAAAGCTTGAAATGTGTGGAATTATTTCTTTATTGTCATTTAATAGAGTTTATTGGGTTTTCTTAATTAGCTCCTCTCATTTTCACAAATAATTGTCTAATATCTGCATGAATTTTTAATATGTTTAAAATAATTGTCACTAGATACTGAAAGAAATAAGTGAAAACATTTAGTGAACAAATATTTTTAGTATTATCCAAAGTTCAACTAAATTTCCTTAATGTGTTTCTATTTTCAATTTTAATCAGTAGTTTTCTTGACAATGACTAATTTTAACAAGTAAATAAATGACAAATGCTGAAATACACATATGTTCTAATCTGGAAATACAAAGGTTTAGAGCACCTCTTCATTAGTATAATATACATCTTGATAAAATTATTTTTACAAGTAGTAGTGGTTTTTTTTAGTAGTTATTTTAAGGCATTATATTGTAATGGTTGAAAATGGGCACTATCATCAAACCCACTGGCATGAATTCCTACACTGGATGACCTTGCCTTTTTGCACCTCAGTTTCTTCATCTGCAAAATAGGTTTAATAAAAAATATACATCAGTTAATTTTGTCGTGAGAATAAAATAAGTTTATAAAAAACACTTAGTTGAATAATGAATGTTGGCTATTATTATTAGTCTATTCTTATGATGATGAATCAAGTAAAGTTCACAAAAATGTGTACTTTTTCCTAATATGTTTATCTATACATTCTGCTATTTAAAAGAAAAAATGTATTTCCCATCTGTTTTATACAGAGGGATGGTAGGATTTATATTATAAGTTCTTGAAATAAAACATATTTGAATATTACTCTGCTTCAGGACAGATTGTCAAGATAAACATCATCTAGTTCTTAACTGACCAACTGACAATGTTCCAGTTTCATCTGGTAATACTAGATTAGGCATCTATGATTTTTGTATAACAGAGAAATGAAGGTAACTAATATTTACTGTGCTAAATATTTGACATTATCTAGTTTTAATAATAGCCATGTGAGTTTGATATGATTTTTTATCTCTTTTACATCTGATAAACCTAGTCTCTGAGAAGTTCACTTACTAGGCCAAAGTTCCATGGCTAATAATGTCTGAGTTCATTACCAATTCCTCAGGTCTCCCAGTTGCCTTTGTTAGTCATTCAATTTAGAGTGGTCAGTGAGTTTCCAGCCATGTGCTGTGTAACAGGCTGGGGTGGGGACCTGCCAACTCTGTCATCAGCTCAGTGATCCTAGTCCTCAATTTAACTTGTCTGAATTTTAGTTTCCTTACCTACAAAATTCAGAATTGCCATGAGAACCAAATTAGATAATGCCTAGAAAGCACTCTGCAAACAATTTAAGGTGCTATGATGACTTATAATGACCATTTTAAAAGAGTGGTCTTAAAGTAGAGTGAACAAATGAAGACATCTGGTAGGTTGCTTAGAATATTATGTAAAAATGATATAATTTTAATAAGCTATTTAATTCCAAATCCCCAAATCTTAGGTACCCAATGCCTAGAGCGTATATAAAGAGATTGAAGAAGAAATCAAAGAAAAGACAGATATTTTAATCACCAACTCTTATCTTGGGGACAAAAGCCAAGAAACATGAAAATTGGTCACAAAATAGATTAAAATGTTATTAATATAACTTGCAAGCACAACACACATCAAAATAATTTACAAATACGTTAAATACTTCGTACCATATAACTGCATAGAAAAACAGAAGACATTATGCTCTCACAAATAGTTCACTGTGCAGTCTTGAATATTAGCACGTGTGTTATTGAGGAAGAACTTCAATAAAACGGAATGCATCTAGTAAGCATCCCATTTTTGTCCCATTAAAACAAGAAAGAAACCTCAAATAAATGCAGGCAGATGCTGGTATTTTTCTCATGACGTGCACTGATCAACAAGCAGCACCAAAAATGCTAAAAGCAATCAACAGAAACTTTGCAACACAGAGAAACAGCGGTGCCTGGTAGAGACTTCCTTGGGGTGCATATCATTAAGGAGAATCTGAGTGCTGCTACTATTAATAAGACTACAAATTGTAGCCGATCAAACCAGAAGGAGTCTTGAATGTATTTGTTGGGAATTGCTTAAGGCTTAAACACCAGGGACTTGAAACAAACTGTTCTTATCACCTTTTTCCAAACAGAGATTTAAATTTACAATGAAAGTGCCAGCACCAGCTGTACTTAAAGAAAGCACCACATGTCTCAATGAGATCCAAGAAAATGGAATGGAGCCCAGTTCAAGCTGGAGGTGTTGTCTTGCTCTAACCAGCTGGGTGACACCAAGCTGAAAGTGATGAGGTGCTAATTAAAGTGGATGAACAGAGGCTCACTGTAGGCACCTGCCGGTGGCCTCCACAGAATCAGCTAGAACCCTGGGCACATCGCCTGGCCTGGACACAAGAACTGAGCATGGATTCCGGCCTCTCTGATCTGGTTCCTCACCTTTCAGATTTCCCCCCATTATGGCTTTAGTTGGAGATGACAACCCCTTTGGCCCCTTGCATCTATTTACCAGTTCTCCTGAGGAATAGCTACACATGATGCAAAATGTTGAGAACAGGCCCTTTCTGAAAGCAGAGGTGGAAACACAACAACAGCACCAACAAAAATCAGACTAAAGCCTTTGTTAAAACAAAAACCCAACCTGCATAAAACACAGATGTACTACACCTATGGGGAAAAAGCAGAAATCACATTCAACAGTATAAGAAATGTTCTCTTCAGTTTAGTGTCAGGTTTGTTCCAGTCACACTTTTCAGCCCTCTTCCTGTGGAAAACACACAAGATGATGCTAGAGCCAGAACTATGTTGCATAACGATGGATCATTTAGAAGTATTTGCAGCAGCCATAGTAGCTGCTTTTCAAAACAGAGAATATGACATGGCCTAAAGCAGCTGAAGCACTAAAGAAAAAACTTTTTTTTTTCTATTTAAAATGATAACTCTACATTACCAAATTATAACTTTAGATTACTAAAGTTTTCATGACAGTACATTGATTATCCAATAGGCAGTATATTTATCGAATGTTCACGTGCATCTGTTTAGTTTTTCATATGATTAATAAGCAGACTACTAAACCTATTATCCAAATGAGGCAGTGCCAGGGACTACTATTCTGTTGTGAAATTTAGGAGTTTGTGTAGTCTAAATGTCTTATCCATCCAAAAGACTTTTCTTTAACAGTTCTGAGTCTGAAGCCATTGCTTTTCCCGGAAACCTGTTTCTTTGCTGTATAATGCCACTTTTTTTTTTTTTATAGCTGAGCCATCCTGCCACCTGTTGGCAGTTCAGCAGCAGCTCAACTTGGGCCAGTATTCGAACAAGTGACTCTGTTGCTCAGAGCTTACACTCTTGTGTGAGCTCTTAACCAACTGAGCCACTCGGCCGCCCTATAATGCCACTTTTTAAGTGGTTCCTTGATAAACTGACTGAAATCTACAATCACAAAATTTCTATTCACTGTTCCGGTTCTGCCCTCTGTAGAAGCAGAATAAACTCACCTTTCCTTATACATGTTTCCTTCAGGTTGACATGAAAATGTTATTGTCTCTTAAGATAGTCAGATGTCAGTAGGAATCCCAGCTCTATGACTTACTAGCCTAGTGTCCTTTTGGGCAAGTAACTTAACCCATTTAGTGCCTCCATTTCCTCATGTGCAAAATACATCTCTGAGCGTGGTTGTGCATATTATGTGATATGACACATGTCAACCATAACAAAGCACATGGTGGGCATAGGCTATTGATTCAAGAGTAGGTCATCAGCAATGGTCAGCGCATCTGGAGAACAGAAGGAAAAGCAATCTATGAACAGAAAAGAACAGTTTTATTTTGGATAAGCTGAAGTGAGGTATGTATAGAACAATCATGAATGTTTCTGCTGGGCAGCTAGAACACACGGCCATCATTTAGGAGGTCTAGACTAGGCAGGCAGGCTTGGGCTCAGTGATATAAAAAAAAACTATGGTTGTCACTAACATTTCCAGGGTCAATAATTTGCATTGAGAAAGCTGAGGACAGGATCTAAGAGAATTTGTGTAGTCAGAGTAGGACGGGCCAGCGAGGAGCTTCAGAATGATGTAGGACCACTACAGAAAGAACACAGGGCCTTCTACATTAAAATAACTCAATGGTACCTGAAAGAAGGTATAATAAAAAAAATGTTTAATGAAGCACTGAAAACTGGACATTTAGATAGGAACTTTATGAGATTCCAGTGGAATGGAATGGAATCCATTTTAAGGAGTTGAGAGGTCAATGGGAGAAGAGAAATGGAAGGTAACCAGGCCTACTGTTCTTTCAATAAGTCTGCCTTGTATGAGATGGAGGCCCTCCGCTTGGCATGAGGAGAGGGAGCAGAGGTGGGGGGTTTTACTTTGGAATGGAGGAAGGTCATTGTTTCCATGGTAAATACAATCCATCTTTTACTCTTCTATTTGAGCACTGGATAGCTAGCCCTTTTTGTACTCTTCATAATTCTTGTAATTTTATTTATACTTGGAATGGCCCACCAATCATATATTTAAGTTCTCTCAGTAGTTTAAGGTATAATAATGGAGACCTCAAAGATGTGATCTAGTCTGAAATAGTCAAATGATCGTATTCTCTTTGTGTTCTATCTCTCTGGTTTATGTTCTTATCAAACCATACATTTGTTTTAAATTTAAATGTGTAGTGTGAAGAGTATTTTTTCTCTGTAGAAAAAAAATCAGATGTAGTTCCTCAGTGTTGACATAGCTAGGATTCTCTGACTCTGGTTCCTTGGAACACTCCCTGGCTTTCTTATTTTGGCAGAGAACTGGATCGGTTGAGTAGAAATAGAAATACTTAGCTTTTGTGACCCTACCTCCTTCCTGCATTGTGATTATGACACTTTCCTGCACAGAATGGAATAGCCTATTTTTTTTCAAATAACCTACTCCAAAAAGTCACTATTAACCCAAGTTGACAACAACTTGCTATCTCTGCACTGTTCCTTTTCTATTTGATTCACTTATCCCAATCTTTATCACTTACTGCTTTCCTTGTCTTTTGTAGTTCTCTGCCTATCTCCTCCTACTATGACAGTTCATTGTTTTTAATCCGTAAGAAAGATTAAATCTTCTCCAAAATTATTATAGGTTGTAACATTTTCTTCCCATCATCTATTAGCCTAAAATTGCCCAAATTTTTATTTCAAAAAATACAAAAAAGGTTCTTAATACTGTTTCATAAAATATTCTAAAATATATAAAAGTGCTTTTAAAATATCTTGATAAAAATCTCATCTATGTAGCTTAAAGGCTATTCCACACCTTTGAACAAAGATGTCAGGCAGTAAAGAATGAGGAAAAGTTGTTGGTACATGGACCAAAGTAATGGAAACTGTGATGGTTAACCTGTTCTTGGGGCATGACCTGATTATGCACACATCTTTTTAGCTAAGTGCACATACCCAGATAAAATAATCTTCACCATCTTATACTTTGAAATACAATAATCATGAATATGCCATGAGTATATTTTTATGCACATTGAGTATATTGTTCAAAATGTTTTCAAAAATGTGCATAAACTGTTTTTAACTAGAAGTTTAACATTTTATCATATCCTTATTGACTTTGAAGTACAAAACTGATGTCAGTGAGTTCTAGAAAACTAAGGAATAGAACAATAAAACCTTAGAAGCCTAAGGAACTAATCATGCTGATTCTGAATGCTTTTACGTCCTGGATCTTCACATAGCACCTAACGAGGTATTTTGTTAGGAAAGGTTAGAAACAGTACAGGTGGCAGCATATATCTTTGCCAAAGTTGTGATCTTTCTTGCTGTTACTTGAATCTACATAAAGTAATGATGAAAACTGTTCATCATACTCAAAACTCAATCTCAAACAAAAAGGCCAGTAATTGAAAAAACAAGGGTAATTGGCCATGAATGATGGAAGAAATTTCACTAAGGATCTTGCTGATTGAAAGAGGTTCAATAATTCTAAAACACTGGAAATATTTTAAGCACCACAAGCCTTAATATGAGACTACTGTCAAGGAAAATTTTAAAGAGTTCTTAATAGTATAGCATCATGCAGTGATTTGACTATACTCTATAATTTCTAAAATGGACTGCATTTGCTGAACTCACCAGAAATCACTTTTTATCTATCAGTCACTTCATGCTCATTAAATGACATAGGCATTGCTTTCCTAACATATCACGCTTATTGAATATGCTAGACTCTATAGATACAAAAGGAAGCATTTTCCCTCTAATTACTGCCTTCAATCATATTCTATCAGATCTATTTATTCATCCATTTAACCAATATATACTGTACACCTACTATGTACCAAGTACTATTTTAGGCCCCTTAGAGTATGCAAGTGAAAACAAAACAAAACAGACAAAACTACCTGGCCCTCCTGGAGTTAAAATTCTAATGGGGAGACAGGCAATAAACATAATAGATCTTTTCCTACTCCTGAGTTCAGGCATAGTCCATAGGTTTTCTGTTTTTTTTTTCATGTACTATAAGTGTCATTTCCAGTTTTTAAAAAGTCCAGTTTTATCCAAACTAAAATGGTCATTTCACATCCAATTCAAAGCTCCTTTCTCTTCCTCATTGCAGCCTGCCCACATTCAGCACCTCCCATAGGGAGAGGGGAAGTGGTCTCCTCTAATTCCTAGCTCTCCCTTCTCCTCCCTTCATGGACTCCTGTTTCTGACTCCCTCCCACTGTAAGAACGCAAGGTTAAGTTTTCCTAAGAGCTCCCTTATGACCTTCAGTTCCATGAACAAGAGGAAAGAGTTGCCTAAGAGTCTCTGCAACCCTACAGTTACGTATTTAGCATGACATGTCAGTTGCCCCTTCGGATCTACACCTCAAACTGAAGAAATGGTTCTTGTTTGAAGTTCCTCTTTGCTCAGCTTGAAGTGGGCAGAAAGCACATCCCTTAGCCAACAGAAGGAAGATGTCGCAGTACTACTCTTGAGAGGCTTATGTTTCTCCTTTACAAAGTGTTCTCCACTCTCTAAATAGTCTTACAATGATAAACTGGGGATGGGTGACAGGATAAGGGTCACAGAACCATTTTTACTATCTGTCAACAAGGCTCTCCTGGATGGTGCAGTACAATCCTGTCCAATAGAAATATAATGCAAGCCGCATATGTAATTAAAATCTTCTGGTAGGTACACTTAAAAAGTCAAAAGAAAAAGTGATATAAATTTGAGTAATAATTTTAGTTATCTAAATTAATCCTAAACTAAAAATAATTTAGTTTTCTAAATTAATTGAAATGTATGATTTCAATGCAGAATCAATAAAGAAATAATTTATAAGTTTTTTTATAGCACAGTGCTGAAAACTGGTGTTTATTTAAAACAGTACATCTCAGTTCCATCAGCCACATTCCACGTGCTCAATAGACTCATGTACCTAGTACCTAACCCTATTGGACCATGCACGGCTACTCCCTTCCTTGAAAGTGGGGTAACAGTCACTTTTTATTCCCACCTTTTGAACCTCATCTGAAACTCTGGGATGATTGGACTGACCATGCAACATTCTGAAGCCATTCTTTCTTGCCTACCACACCATTCTGGAACTCTGTCATTCCCATTTCCTTTCCATCATCATCATCATCTCCTCTCCTCCTCTCTGCCCATGTCTGATCTGCTTACATTGCTCCATCTGGCTCACAAAACAGACATTGGAGTCCTAATAGTGAACAGGATTTCCATAACATGGTTGAAAAATTAATGAGTGTGTCCTCAAATAGACCCACTTGCCCTGACTTTCCTTCCTCCCCTTCCTCCTACTATTTTTACTCCTTTCTCTCTAAAGAATTTAATATGTTAAATTATAATCTTATGTAAAATATTGGCAGCTTCCAGTATGGATGGGGAAGGAAGGGCTGGCAAAGAATAAAAGAAACTTCCTAATATAGTGCTAAAAGTTCATTTCTTGTTGTAAAATTTCATTACAATGTCATGTGTTTAGGGTTCGGGCTAGGATTGCTAGGACACATAACAAGCAATATTTAGATTAAAGATTTCTTCTAGGCCAGTGGATTTTCCAAGTTCTTGTGTTAATATTTTTGGCTGAAATTAGTAGACAGGTTACATCTTCACATATTCAGAGGAAAAAAAAACATTCAAAGTTGGGATTGGGGGAAAAATACATCTAGTAACTTCCTCAGATAAAAATAATGTGGTTCTTTTTCTTCTTTGTTTATTTGATTTTTATTTGTTTTTTGTTCTGAGGTCCTTTTCTCTCTATTTTACATTTAAGTCATGCCACTCTAATATAAAAGGAAAAAGGATTTGAATTGCATTCCTCTATATCAGTATGGGGCTTCAAAAAATAATAAAGTTATTTAGTGTATTCATGGAAAGTTTATTGATTGTAATTTGAGGGTTAAAGATTGAAGAGTAAATATATAAGCCTGCTAAAGCTGAATTTGACAGGAATTTAAATTATCTTTAGCCAAATCACTAATAAAATAGCTAATATCCTGATGAAAATAATTTTAGAAATACCTTAAATTATTTCTTCTCTCAGAATTACTATTGTAGCTATGAAAAGGTAAGGTGCTACCTTTAAAATAAAATATAAGATTTAGGTCTTATCCAGTTACAAATAATAAAGATGTCATGTTTCTGCAAGTAAAGTACCTGGAAAAAAATCTAATTAGAGCAATTATATTCTGTCTATATACATCTTTCTCAGCAAATTTAATCTCATTCAGATTTAAAACTCTGTTTCTATTCAATAGCTGTTTACACCTGGATGAGGTGAAGCATTTTAGTTGTTAGTGGTGTGAATTCCATAAATATTACAGTAAAACGCTTTCAAATCCTTCGATATTAAAATATCTTGCAAACGGATTATATTATTTAATTATTAAATAGGATACTAATGAGTTTTTATTAAATCTTCCAGATAAACATTGTATTGACATCTAGTGGCTATAGAGGCTGATAACAGATATATTGCATTGAAAGCACATGGAATACCTTAATGTTTTCCATTTAAAATTCTCTTGAATGAAAACTGGGAAAAGTATACACAATACTCAATAATGCTAAGGTGTTGATAAGAAAGTATAAAATCTCTTTGTATTTGGGGTGGTTTGAAAGAAGAATCACATCAGAGCTTTCCAAGAAACATATGGAAAATACCTATATATTTGGTAGTGGATTTACTAAGGCATGTCAATAATAATAGTTTCAACTACCATTTACAGAGTTCCTCCTATGTCTCAGCCGCCTTGCAATGTACTTAACAGATCTTATCTCATATAGACCTAAAAAATATCCTCCATATAAAATATTATTTACACCCGCATGTTACAGTGAGGACACAGACCATGAAAGTTAAATTATTTGCTGAAGTTTACACAAGCAAAACTGCAGTCAGGATTTGAAACAAATCCATCCAGTTTTCAAGTCCAAACTCAGAGAAACCACTCTTCTCTTCTCTATAAATATATAAGTAACTCTATAAGTTAATGACTTCATTTAAAATTAACAAATTACAAAAATCATATCAGTCATTTTAATTCAATTAGAAAAAACTCACTTTGTGACATTTTTAACTCACTTTGTGACAACCCAATCTTGCTTTTAGATCATTGAGCAGTTATTCTCCTTGCGTGCTACTTTCAGCATGTTTCTATAATACACCTAGGACTTGAAATATATAATCATGTGACACGTAAGTATTAAGTAGTTTAGAAAACCAATATATCTGGAAAGAAGATAGGGTTTTCTCACTGGTGCATATTTCTTTGACTTAAAAAAAAAGGTTTTTTGCTTGTTTGTTTTTTCCTTTGAAAGAAAACGTATTTGAAAAGCTATCATAGAATAACAGTATTATTGCAAGAAATAAATTTACAAGTGAGTTGATAAAATTCAAGGTGGTGGCCTGGCAAACAAGAATATAGAACTTATAAGGGCTAATGGAGACAAGAAAGAAAGAGGGATGGTAGGGAGCAGTTGGGTGCAGAATCTGATGAGAAGGGAAATGGTGGGTGGGAGCACTGGTGGACAGAAACAGAGATAATTATGGATTTTACTGAGCTCAATTTTTGTGAAACAAGCCCTTGAGGTGGAAGGCAAAAGGGCTTCCATTTTTAAATAATTTTTCCAATAACTGTACAGTTTGCAATAATTTGACAAAGAATAGAACAGACATAGATGCATATAACTATCAGTTCTATGTCTTCCTTCCTGGCTCTTTGGATAATCCTGGCTCATTATTAGCTGTATGAGTCTGAATAAAATGAGTTAAAGAAGGGAAGAAGTGCAAGGGTAAGGAACACACACATTTCTAAGGCCGATAGTAATTCCAGGAAAGCTAGAGAGGCTCTTGGTCATCTAGGTTGTGCAACATCCCTCTGCATGCACCTCCTTGGTGCATAACCATTTATGTATTGCTACCAATCCCCAAGGCAGACACTCATCCAGACCTATAATTCTGAGGTGAGCTTGGGGCTCAAGGAGACTCTGGGAAAAGAGAACAGCGAGATGGACTGGATAGGTTGTGTTTAAGAAACACACTAATGAGGTGTTCATAATGAGCAAGGGAAATGACAAGAAGCCTGACAGAGGCGTTTTCTACAGGAAAGCAATGAGCTACTGAGAGGAGACAGGTAGCAAACTAGAATCTGAAACTGAGAAGTACACTATCATGAGGTAAAAAAATTACTAAGGGTCTTAACTTGGACGAAGACTGAAGAAAGGAAGGGAGTCTGCCTGGGGTTTTGGATCAAGGGAAATAACTAGGTAACACTGAAAAGAAACTGTTTTTATGCTTAAACTGGAAGTAAGATACCAAAGATAGCTAAAGATAAGAAATTGAATAAGAGCTGAAAACTCAGAGGGATACATGTTGATCTGTAGTAATTTAGGAGATGAGAGAGTATAAAAAGGAGGATGAGAAAGAAGCTGAGAGAGGATGAGAGGTTGTAAGCAAGTTTAGCAGAAGCACTGAGTATGGTGACGTGATGATGCTTGTCAAAAAAGACAGCAGATCAAGGGGCTACTGTAAGGTAGAGAAGCATTTCTTTTAACAATGCGGGAGAGAACATCAGTGTCTTTTCGGACCAAATTAGAGAAAACTGAGACAGAAAGCATGTACAGCCATGTTTCCTAAATTTTGCTGCACAGGAGAATCTTCCAGGAAGCTTGGAAAAATCTCTTGATGCCTGGATTGCACCTCATACTAAGAAGGCGGAATGCCTGGAGTGGGAGCCAAGTCACTACATGTTTTTAAGATTCCTCAGGTGATTCCAATTTGCTGCAAAGTGTGCGAAACTTTTAGCTCATGCCTTGAAATTTTGGAAGGAAACTGAAAGGCAGGTGGTGGGTGGATTGGTCAAAAAGAATGACAGAAATCATCTCTTAATATGGAAGTGCGGATTATTAATGACGCCCACAAATCCTAACACTAGATTGTATTTGTTTTCTTGACCTCTGACTTCCACTGAGGCTTCCTGACTGTTTATTTTGTTATTGTGATGCCGTGGATTTTCTCTTACTATCTCAGTATACTAACATACTGAGCACACAAATTACAGAACTTTGTACGGCAATTGAAAAATGAAAAATGCTTGCTTGATGAAAACTTGGCATAAATTAGTCACAACATATTCAAAAAATGCAGCTTGAATGCTGAGCTACATGCCGGATATGCATAAAAATCTGATGCAGTGATCATTTCATGCACAGGCTATTGGATTTATTCTATCGTCCTTTACATACGAGTATTAACAACTTATGAGGTATTGGAAATGCTTCCACTAAATTTGTGAGGTGACTTCCAGTCACACGTTTTACTCTGCTTTGGTTTTGCGTTAAAAAAAAAAAAGACAACAACACAGTTTGTGTGCATTATTGTCACAGTCAATTTTTCTCACAAGAAGTCAACTCTTACAAAACATCCTGAAAAATGGTGGTGTGTATCTTATTTTTCCTCTTTGATTAAGCTTGTTTAATTTTGTATCCTCTTCTTTTGCTTTAATGCCAAATAAGATTAAATTTTCAAGTACAGTATGCTAATTTATAATGTGAATTTAAAACAAAATTACTTATAAGAAACCAACATCAGCACCTAGGGACACGGCTGAGCTATTAGCATAATTTACACCAGTAAAGCTATTCTACCCTAATTATTTGTGATCAATTATCAATTTCTGGTCAATGCTAATAGCATTCACTGTAATTATTTCCCTAAGGAATCTTCCCTGCATAGAATGGAAAACTTCGTCAATTTTTTTTTCTTAGAAAAACAGTACTTATTTTTTTCTACAAGATTTTTAATCTATGAGAAAACCAAATCTAAACCTTTACTACTGAAAATTTCTGTAAGATTTTAAATCTTCAGGTCTTAAATATCTAAAGCAAAAAATTGAATGTATCCATAGCTGACATGAAAAACTTCTAGAAAGAATGCTTAAAACATTGCTGTTTCATCTTCTTGTTATTTGGGATTAATTTCAATTTTGAAATAAAATGTTTGAACTTGAAAGTTAATTTATAGCCCATCAGTAAACATTTTAAACATAAATTCCCTTTTCTTACATATATATTTCCTTTCTGTTAAATCAGTCGCAAATCCTGCAAACACTAACCTTACATTTGAATTCCTAATGATTCCTCCCATTGTCTCATTTCTGTTTGAACCTGTCAATCAGTGGCGAAAAGTGCTAATCACTCCCAGAAACCCCCATCTTGCTCACAAAAGTACCAGTCACTAAAAAAATAATACCGATTGGTCATGGATGGGCAGGAAATCTCCCTAGGGATCTAACCACACAATGGAGTTTATTAAGTCCATTTTACTCAAGTCCAGCTCTCCCTGCATGCGAGGGTTTGGAACTTTAATTTCAAAGTCAGCTAAAACCAGCTAAGGTAACTTATATTCATTAGCCCAGCTCTGACTGAAGTGCTGTGAAATCTCTTGGTTAGTGTTTTTGGTTCTCCATAATAGCAGCAACATCTATTTTTACTCTGTATTTTTCTCCTCTTCTTTTTTAAAGAGGGGGAAGAGATTTACTTGGATGTGACTTGTTTTAAATTCTTAATTGGTCCATGTTCTTTTTTAGTTGCTTATTATTTTCAAACTACATTCTTTTAAGTTAACTAAACATCCACAAGAAAGATATTTCTCATTAATTCTGCCTACGTAGCAATGCCCCCTTTCAAAGCCATGACCACATTTATTACTGAAAAGTAGTGATGATGTGTATATACAGCGTGGGCCATAAAGCACTATAGCTGCAGGTCACACAAAGGGACGAAGTTCAACTGTCTTACTGTCCACAGTATGCAGAATACCAACTTTCTTCCAGTGTTTTTTTTTGGTTTGTTTTTTTGGGTTTTTTACCTTTTTAACTGCAGCTTATTTGCTTTCTGCAAGGTGGCAGCTGCAGGGGGCTGGTGTGAAGGAAGAATAGGAAGATGGTACTATTATTATAGAATAAACAGTAATTACCTTGTAGAATTCTCTAGAGCGATCGATTAACTCTTCTGCGTATAAGAACAGGCTTGGGAATATACAATAATTGATTTCTATTACTTATGTGTGTTTTCCTTTTAACTTCACAAATAAGCAACATAGTTTAATTGACTTTAATTTCAAACTGCGGATTTTTATGACTTCTTCTGGAGTTGGCTAGGAATTAGACTGAACAGAGTTGCTAGCCCCATGAGCCATATTATCAATCGAAAGTAGGAAGATGCGGTGTGTGTGTGTGCACGCATGGGTGTACATGTGTAAGTGATATGTTGTATGTCATCACCTATCTTGCACTTAACACTGGGTTGCTTTTGTCTTTTAATGTAGGTAGTTGTTAGGTTTAGATTGGTTTAGAGGAATTCCGGGGTTTATCAAAATGTGAGAGACAGCAGTGGTTTTAGCAAGGCTTGGCAAAGGCACAATGGGAATATAACCTTTTCAAAGCAAGCTTGACAGATATGGGTGGGACAGTCCCCTGTGACGGGTCAAGCTGGGCACCATCAGACATCAAATTGTGCTGTTCCTGCTGTGATGCCATGGGTCCTGTTAAGCTCCTGTGAAATTATAGAGAACTGAATTTATTTAACTTACACCTCCTGTTTATACTTTGACATTGTGAATATCAGACATGTTTTGGAATAACCGTATGCTTTTAGCTAGCTGGGAAACTGAGGCATGGATTACTACATAATACATCCAGGAGAAAAGGAAGCAAATTATAAACAGACACTTGTGCTTGATAACACTAAGCGTGGCCTGGGGTCGGTAATATTTTTACCATTAGACAAGGTAGAGAGGATGGTATTTTCAGAAGCATCTTGTATCCTAGCTTCCTGCAAAATTCCTTTTGGAATGCTTCTCTGACACTACACATTTTTGTACACTGTGTACTCCTCTATCATCTCTATCTCTATCTTTATCTCCATCTCTATTTCTATCTATCTATCTATCTATCTATCTATCTATCTATCTATCTATCTATCACCTATCTATCTATGTATCTATCTATCTATCATCTCTCTCTCTCTCTCTCTCTCTCTCTCTCTCTCATCTCTATATATGTATACAAATGGTTTGAAACTTATGATGGTTTGACTTAACGATTTTTCCACTTTATGATGGTATGAAACTGATACTCGATCGGTGAGAAAAGTACTTCAAATTTTGAATTTTGATTTTTTTCTCAGGGTAGCAATAGGTATAATACTCTCTCTTGATGCTGGCCAGCAGTAGCCAGCTGCAGTTCTCAGGGAGCCATGTGAAAACGAGGGTTAACAATCGATACTCTACAGTGTACCATGTTGCCATTATTTTTTTGGATATTGTGTTGTGAGCATGTTTAAGGGAGGCTAGGCTAAGCTATGATGTTCAGTAAGTTAGGTGTATTAAATGCATTTTCAACTTAACAATACCTTCAACTTGCATTGGGTTGATCCGGACATAACTCCATCATAAGTCCAGGAGTATCTGTAGTGCCTTTTCACATCGTTATAAATACTTGTTAAATGACTTTCTTCTCCCCCTTTTTGAAAATGGCTTTTCCCTTTTCAAATTTTTATTTCCATTGCTTAGCCCAGTGTCTGGCACATGTTAGGTGACTGAAATTGTGTTCTAAGTCTATAATAACTGAGCCCTGAGGGATTGATTATATCATTCAGACAGATGCTGAGATGTCCTATGATTAGGATCCTATTTATTCCTTCGTACTATTAACAAAGCAATGTTAAGAAATAACAAAAGATAGCAGAACTAAACAATACCCGTAACACTCCTCTAATTTCAATGATACAAAGGAACTGCAGATGCAATCATAGGGATCTAAAACTTTCTAGGAGCTGGTGCACCAGTATTTGAGGGACCTAGAAAAATCTTTTAGTTCTTCGTATTACTGTGAACCAAGATTCCATTAATGAAAAAAATTCTAGATTAGGAAGAATCATGTATTAGCATCTGATGCTTAAAAGGATTTAGGATTTTTCTGAAAGAAGAATTTTCCCCCCTTCCTTCTAAACATGAAGCAAAAGTAATTATTTTAATGAAACAGGTATATAAAATATGAGTACATTTCTGTTATTTTATAAAATCATGTGCCAAATATCCAAATGTGAATTAATTTCTAATATTTAATTTATAGATTCCCCTAAAAGTAATATAGAAACATTTTCAAAATTCAAATCTAAAGATCCCAGTTCAGTAAATTCTTAATGACTCACACCGCTGAATAGCTTTCTGTTGAAGACATTCTTGCTTTTCTGTTGTGTAAAATATTTGTCAGTCTGGGAAATCAGATTGCAGTGTTTGAAGCTGTCACCTTAATAGTGAATGATTTCAAAAACAATACAGTGAATCTAAACAATGTAGCTGAAATATGTGACCGCGGACATCAGGGTATCACTCGGACAATGGCACCAATAGCATGAGTGACCCTTGATGGTGGAACAGTGGGCGACTGGTACTTAGGGATCTTGCGCTTTGTCAAGTATTCCTTTTTCTTCTTTTCTCTCCCTAGTGGCTATTTGTCATTCTCGGAAGACTACAAACTTCCCTTCCCCTGGACCTTTTTGAACTCTGCTGTCTTTGAACATCATGGACATTGCAAAAGAAACTATTTACTAGGCAATAATTATATGCCACCCCTCGTGTAAAGGTAAATGATAATGAGGTATGTATGAAGAATAGGCAGCCTTGTCAAAGGGAAAAAGAGCGGCTTTTAAAACTTCGAGCCATACAAAATGCCTTATAGACTTGTCCTGGAGTAACTGTATCAATTAACCACGCTAAAAGCTCTAACTCAGATGGGCGCTGCACACAGCATGTCTACTGGTGTTTTATTATCAAGTCCATTATGATGAGTTCTTGTCCTAGACAAAGGGAGCACAGAAAAAGAATTCAGGCTGACAAATTAGACTTGAAATCAGTTTCATTTACATAACGACTGGAAGTTCATTAATAACAGAGTTTTAATTATTCATGTTCTTGTTTCACTAGATACAGCAGTTTTCCCCCTGCTGTGTGGGATGTCTGGATTAGCTAAAATGAACCTTAGCAAACTGATAGGCTGCCCAGACACTCAGATGCTTTTCTGTGTTCACACCACTAGCAACGGGCTTGGGGGTGGGGAGGATGGCGTGTGTATACAAATTGGGGCTGGGTAATGAGGAGAGGCCGGCAGACAAGAAAAAGGCACTGAATAGGGAAACAGAAAGCCAGCTAGCAGGGTTCTTTTGGGTTCACATTACATGTTTGTGGAAAAGAAAGAGAAGGGAAAAAAAATGCAACTGTTGTAAATTTGTTCTTGATGGGAGCTTCCACCTGAGAGGCAACACTTTAAATATCAATCACTTCAAGATATTCTGATGGGGCATCCTGCTAATATGATTGTGTGTGTGATTCTCCTCCTTCAGATATAGGAGTGCTAACAGGGTTTATTTTGGTTGCCTACACTGAGGGAGAGAGAGGAGAGAGAGAGAGAGAGAGAGAGAGAGAGAGAGAGAGAGAGAGAGAGAGAAGCAGAGAAATAAGAAAAGAAACTTTTTCCCCTTCCATATTATCTGGACAAATCTGAAAAACAGGTTTAAAGTTGGCTTCAGTACAATTTTCTTTAATGAGAACAGTGGTGTTATTTTCATTCTTACTGGTAATAAATAATGACATTAAGGATACTTTCCCACAAAGGACTGAAACTATTTCCACACATCAGTTTCCTCAGGAGCCTCAGCAGCACCTTACGGAGTAAGGAGCTCAGGCCCGTGGAGGGGGGGGGGTATTGTGTTTCTGGTTCATTTGCTGTCTATATATTTTACTGACTAATTTAGGTAACTGTCTCACAAAAAGATAATCCATAACAAATAAAAATAAGACTCAATTGTTCCCAACACCTTTATAGTTCAGAGACAGCGGGAAAGAAGCCAGAGGAGAACCTTTCCTCATTTTGAAATGAGACAACAGCTGCAGGTCTGGGGTCCCAGGGCTGTCGTTGGAACAGCTTTGTAACAAAAGTTCTTAGTTTGGGGAATAATCATTTAAAGCAAACAGCAGAAATATTTTTGAAGAAAAAAACAATTTAGTAAGGAGAAATGACATTTAACAAGAGCTGACCGAGTACCCAACGTTTAAACTTCACAAAAATTATTATATCCATTTTACTGAGGAGGAAATTGAACTTCAGAGAGACCGAGAGTGCAGCTAATAAAGGAAGGGTTTATAATTCAATCCATGTCTATCTGACACCAACTCTCCCCTTGCTACATGCACATTTGAACACAATGATTATTTACAATTTTTATACAAAGTTTATACAACTTGTTTATTTTTCTACATTATTTTCCTTTTCCCTCCTATTGATAAGTGATTTTCTACAGAATAAACACAATGGTATGGTTTTTTGTTTTGTTTTGTTTTCTGAAAACAGACAGCTTTCTTAGATCTTGAGTAACCAGAAAGTCATTAAAGTCAAATATTTAAACAGTTAATAATACAGGAGCAACATGCTAATATGAATGAGGCCTATTTCTAGTAACAGAATAATTGAGTAAGATTTAGACAGACTATTCTACCTGATAACTTTAAGTCAAATGCCATATTTGTAGATCACATAGGAAAAAAAATATTATTAGAGGCTACCATCTTTCATTATCTTAAATTTGCTTCTAAGTGGGCATTTTTGTCCATGTACTGTGAAGGGCAATCATGGACTAAAAAAGCTAACTCTTTCTCCCCTCCC
>NW_017731465.1:611236-643674 GCF_001890085.2 Hipposideros armiger | reverse complement strand
CCCCTCCCCTCCCCTTCCCTCTACCGCACTTGTTCCTTTCTTCCTCCTTTCCTGCTTCCTTCCTCCCTCTTTTCTTTTTGTTTTTGTTGGGCTATCAACTATTTATTTATACCTTGAAGAATTCATGTTTACTGGCTAGTTTTAAGTTGTATTTTATTCCCTCATTCCTTCATTCCTGGCCAGGTCCTTCCCCCAACCCTGGTTTGGCCTATTTTATAAAGCTATCTTTATATAAAAGATTTTGAATGATCAATTACTGCTTTAGAGTGACCAGAAGTTAATACATTTACAATATTTTATCTTTTATTTCTCTAAAAAATATAGGTAGATGGATGGATAGATAGATAATTAAAATGCAAAGAGGTTACATGGCATGCCTAAGAGGGCAAAAGTGCTCTGAAAACATAAAACAAGAACGTTTACTACCTCAAGCATCACACTTGATTTCAGTGTAATATGCAATAAAAGGACAGTAACACTATGTAAAAGTCAGAATCGGTGCAGGTGCCTGGGACATTGTTGACAGTCTGTGACATGTGAGATGGCACTTCCTCAAAAATTGCCTTAGCCAATCTGAAAACTAAGCTATGAAGGACACTGTTCTAAATCTTCGATCAAAGATTACTATAAAAATCTGATATGCTTTTGAAAAAAGTAATGAAAACAAAACCTTTTAAAAGGCTTAAACAAACTCATTTTTCAAGAAAAGCTCTAACGTCTCAAAGGGTGGTATGCTTGCTCTGCTTTAAGCACATATTTAGGTCTATTTTCTGGGCTCCTGTACTCTTTCAAAAACTTCGAAATATTGCCAAAGGATGAAGGACACAATAGAAGGTTGTATGAGAAAGGAGGTGGAGGAGACATCTGGATTGCGTTTGATCTGGCAGCTCTCTCCCTGCCCCGTTAGGTGGGTGCTGCCCTGGACAGTAAGGAGAGGTCTGCCTGTGCTGATATTTGGTTTCCAGGTGCAAGTATTCACTCATCAAATACTAGCCGTATGCTGCCTATGTACTGCTGCATAGGTAGTCCTGTTTCTTAGGTTGGGTATAACACGTACACCTGGCTGAGGCATGCAAGATGGAAGGCCCTGAGGTGGCAAACATTCCCCCAGTTTTGCAGGGAAGCCTTGGGGCATGGAAATGTTTCTTCTAGCCTGTGTCCTGACCTGTCTCAGGCCTGGTTCGAAATGGCATTCAGGGGCAAGTGACTAGAAGCCAGGATATAAACATTTCTTGTCTTGTTTCTGGTCATTGTGCTCATCATTCATAAAGTAAAAGGGATGACTTTTCAATCCCCTAGAGGCATATCTGATCCCTGGAGGGAGACGTATTAAATATACAAATTCTGCTGCCTAAGTTTTAGTTATGCAAGATGAATAAATTCTAGATATCTGCTGTGCAATATTGTGACTAGAGTTAACCATACTGTACTGTACACTTAAAAATATGTTACAAGGCTAGATCTCATGTTAAATGTTCTTATTATAATAAATAAAACAAATGAAGCAAAAACATTCACTAACCGCTGGCACACTGCTATTTTGCTGGACATTGCTATGTGCCAAATAGAACAGAAAGTCTATGTGGAATAGTTATTGATTTTGTGCATTTGGGTAACATTGTTTCTTTCTTTTTATTTTTTTATCTGATTCTCAGTTTTCCCATCAGTAAAATAAAGAAGATAATATTTCTCATAGCAGGTCTTTGTAAGAATTCAAGGTAATACAAGTAAAAAGCATCATAGTTGCTTAAAAAATGGCAATTATATCATCTGATGGAAAGTTAGGATGCCAGTTTTGTCTATTGGAAAGTCAATTTGTAATTTGAAGTTACATAAATTCCATAAGGCATTTGTGATTTGCTCTCAGGGATGCGATCAATAGTGACTGCAGAGGTGACACTCTCTGAGAATGATGTGGGGCCTTCATTTGGAGCAAGTAACAAGTACTGAGCTGTGATCAGGAGAAAGCACTGAAAATAGAATGCTTTAAAAATGTAAAAAAAAGTTCATGTTTCATCTCTTGGCCATTTTATATACAAACTATACAAATATTATATATATAAATTATATATATATATATATTATATATATACATACATATAATATATATATATATGTTAAATTCATTTGGATGGACATCTGTATTACTCTCGCTTTTGTAGTTTTTGTAGTTACTAAAGAGAAATTTAATAAAAAAGGGAAGATTAAATACATATATTTTTATTAGCATCATTTTAGTATATATATCCCACTCCTTTGCTTAGTGGTCAATAATCAAATATTGTTAATAATATTATTGTATTAACATGTAAAAACTTAATTCTCTGACAGTGGTAAAGAGTAGGTAATCCTAATACAAGAAGGAAAGAGATTTTTTTTGGAAACTA
This sequence comes from Hipposideros armiger, assembly GCF_001890085.2. Lineage (NCBI taxonomy): Eukaryota > Metazoa > Chordata > Mammalia > Chiroptera > Hipposideridae > Hipposideros > Hipposideros armiger. Next base: position 641,287 of record NW_017731465.1, on the reverse strand, counting down.
TAACTTGGTTAGTATTGAACGCCTAACTTTTTTCCCAGTGTATTATGAGTAGAGAGTTATACTTTCTTTCTATAGTACGTATTTTGAAGCTTTTAAAAATGGAATATGGAAAATTAATGTTCATGTTCCATATTAACTTACTATTGAGCAAAAGTATCTTTTTCTATATTAAGGACTACAGAGAGCTTTCGTCATCTCTGTTATACTGGAGAATAAAAAAGCAGAGATTTAAAGAAACAAAGAAATGCTCTCAGCACTTGGAAAACTAGTCTTACTGCATTTGGTGGAATTTCTGTTCCCTTTCATGTCATAGCCTTTCTTGTAACAGATGGAAAATGAATTTCGCACTATACTAGGGGACGCCTTGGATTGTTATGTAAAATATCCAAAGGATGAGGAACATTTGATTCAAACTTACAATTCTGTGCATTGGGTTTCAGTTCAGGTAATGACATAAAGGAAAGAGGCAGGGAGAAGGGAGAATAGACAGGTACGTGAAGGGGAGGAAAGGCAGTAGCAACTTAGAAAAAGGGCCAAATATAGTGAAGAAGGAAAAGGAAGAAGAAAGCACAGGAGGAAGAAATTTAAAGGCAAAAGGAGGAGGCAGGAACTTTGAGAAACTAAAATCAGGAGCTATTTTGTGAGATGGCAAGTGCAAAGACAGATACACGATGATGAAATAAAAACATCTATAATGAAATTGGTTTAAAAATGTTTTGCTCTCCTAGGTTGAAAGCTGTAGCCTGTTTAGGAAAGAGGATGCAATAAATGTATGAAATGAATTTCACCAACAAATGGGTATTTATAGACTAGATACATGATTAAATTCTGTGAAGCAAATAACTATGCAACAAGAATAACTACTTCAATAGAAAATGAATTTGTACAAGTGTTTGCCATTTCTTTAAATATCATATTCTAAGTAAATTATGTGAAATCCACATTACATATTAAGTGTAATACTCTGAAGATAATCTTAGCAATAAACTCTAACAGTGCATTGATACTTAATTGCATAGACCCTTATATATTTATTATTTTATTTATGAGGCTATTAAATCTCATTTTTATACTGAGAAACTTTGAAATATGCAACTATAATCCCTAGCGATTTAAAAATTATTTGAATCCCAATATTCAAGTACTTAAATGCTCAACATCAAGAACTCACCGTGATCTTTATAATATCTCACTATGGCCTCCATCCTTGATGTATCCCTTCATCTTTAGTCTTTCTAAAGTTTTCACTCTGATTTCACATGTCTTAAAAATTGCAAATTTATTTCAGTGTTTCATGCTACAGTAAAAATGCTGAACTAACATATAAGTTTAGCTCTTTGTTCTAAACTTTGGGGAAAAATCATTATACATACATTATTTTTATTGCTTCTTTTCCACCTTCCCTTAAAAGGCTTGTTCAACTTCTACAGGGAGGAAACACACACACACACACACACACACACACACACACGGGCACGGTTTTTCCTTTATTGTCTTCTAATAGGTAACATGCCTTTGGGGGGCATGGATAACATGCCCAGTACTCAGCCCCACATGCATGGCAACATTTTATCATGAGGAGGAAATGTTTAAATGTCATCATTTTTCAGCGAGGCGGCAATCTACCGAGTGCCACACAGCCCAATGTTGGAGGTGGAATAGAATTCAGGTTTGGCCAGTTCACCTAAAAATAAAAAGGACTTTCAAAGTGAGAGGCAAGAAAGTGTTTACTTGAGATCATTGAGAATAGCTATTTGGGAATCATTAATTCAGGCAGAAGCCCAAATAATGTTCCAAGTAGGAGACAAAGGAAACAGGTATTTATAAAAAGGGGACGGGGAAGGGAAATAATTATATCAATATAAGAAAGGCATTTATATTGGTGCAGAAACCATAACATAGTGATGTCAGTTCTAAACAGTGGTTTTAATTTTCAGTCGGGTAGTCATCGGTCCAGTAGTCATAATATCTGCTTTGTTGTTATCTTTGCAAACAGTTCTGGGATACAAGGTTGCCTTAGTCCCAGTCCAAAGGTTATTTTGCTCTGTTTGTTAAAACAGGACAAAGTTTGAAAGTGGGAGACGTACAAGGCAGTTCCCCTGGCATGGCAGCTCTGGCTCTGTTAACAGTGATTACAGGCCAATTCCAAAGCCAGCTTCCTTGTACGTCCTGCCTTCTAGTCAGTTATCGAATATGTCCCAGTCTCCTTTCCAACTTCCACCCATAGTCTTCTGAAAGCAAAGTTTTCTAGGGCAGGAATCAGGCTATATTCATGCGTGTTTTGATGCAGTAACTGGCACAGAATAGGTTCCCACAACAAGTTTTGTGAGAAGAATACGTCCAAGTTCCAACTTTATAATCAAGTCACTCTTAAGCTTTGCAGGAAGTGTCTGCTTCTCCCTTTTGATTAGGCTTCTGCTGACCTAAAGCAGAAACCTGGATACAGTACAAATGGGGTGATAGAAGGAAGGAAGTTAGAGTGTGATATAGCTGGTCATATGCTGGGTCTCCAGACTTGCTGGCCCTATGCCAGCAGTCCTGAATTTGCTGTTTAAAGTCATTTCCACAAACAGGATGCTCACTCCCAGTTTCTGCAGAGGAATCCCTTCTATTGTTAGACTGGGGAATTATCAAATCCCAGGGTGGCACATACTTTAGAAAGATGGAGATTTTTCTTTCACAGGTTTGGTTCTAAAACACATAAGCACACCTGGCGTGGTGGAGCTAGAGCTGATAAAAAGGCAAAGCAAGAATTCCAGGGATGGAGGCTCTAGGGGCAACGGACATTTCTGAATGTTCGTTAAGTGACATTTTTGAGTTTGTGGTCCATATATTGCAATATTCTTGCATGCTCGCATCAGGTGTTTTTCAACGAAGCACTAAACTTCCCCTGGTCTACTCCAAGAGGAAACCTTCAGGTAGGTTTAATGCAGAAGATTAAGACTGCATTAAGATTAAGTCTGAAATGTTCTGCTACCAATTAGCCCTCTAGTATTTCTGTAAGCCTTGAATTTTTGATGCGATCAATGACACCAGTGGAGCCATCTTCTGTGGAGTGGTTATTAAAGATATAAAAATCAATGCAAAGATGATACTTGGAAATCTATATCACAAGATAATGAATCACCATGAGAGCCGACTAAGAAGAATGTCAGCAAACCAAACAGAAGGTTTGTGCATAACAAGGTATTTCATGCCAGTAGAATTGAAGCTAAATTTTGCATGAGACAGAAGTCTTCAGGCTACACTTATGATACATTTACATGGCAGGGCTTTAATAAAATGAAGACACAAGCCCAACATGCAAAAGGCTCCTAGTACATGTGAAAAAAAGGGGGGGGGAGCAAAGATTGAGATGTTCATGACTGAGCCAATAATGACATGATTTAACTTTAATGACAAAATAGCATCAAAACTTTCTCTGTCAGTGTTCCTTATTCAATCTCTTTTAAATGAAACATTATTTGCCTGCATGTTAAGTCCATAAGTACTGATTGTTATTGGAACTGTGTAGTGAAGCTTCACAGAGTAGTCAAAATTTAATTTGAACTGGGGATTGATTTCGTTTCCTTCAAAGGAAGATTTTTTTTTTTCCTTCCAAAATTGAGCTGGTGCATGACTTTGCAAGTTCGTTTTGGTTTTCTTCTTGACACAATTGTAAGTGACAAGAGAACATTTATGTGTTTTGTCCTTAAGGGACATCACGACATTGCTAATCATGCCCCAAATGACTGGGAAGCTGTTCTTTGGTTTTAGAGATATGGATTCCCTACGATTTCGTGTCCTTCAGTGCCAGAAAAAGCAAACATAAGCAAGCCTGCCACAGCCAGTCACCAGTCCACTAAACCATTGTATATTTAATAGATATAGAGTTTTATGTCTGAGATTTCCCAATTTACAACTACATAAAGTTTTATAGACAGGGATTAGGTGAGGGTGTGTTTCTGTGTATGTTGGGTGGTACAAAAGTCATAAATGTCTCTATTTCCTTCTTTCTCCAGGCATATATATGAGTCCCTCCTTGGGACTCTTAAGTGGCAGCCTTTATGGAGGGACATGCTCATAATCACTGCACATCAAGTTCTTAACTTCAAAGTCTGGCTCTTCAATTAATCAGTAAACTTACTGATTTGCAGAGAAATGTCTTTTATTGTTCTTGGAGTTTTTTTCATCTCCTTCTCATCCTGGTGCAAACACAATTTTCAGAAAATGAAACAATGACTAGTTTATGCTGTTGCATATTAAGCTGGTTTTCTCTGTTTTCATTGCACGTTTCAAAGGTTAACTTAATCAGCTGCAAGTTGTTATGGAGTCAGTCAGGGTGGAATTCCCACAGATTTTTTTTTTTCCTCCCAAGGTATCACATAACAATAAGAGAGCTAGACATACCTTGTGTAGTTTTAACAAGTTTTGCAGTTTTGACTTAATTTGCACACCCCCCTTTATCCCCTGAGACTCCCAAAGCAAATGAACCATTCAGTAGCATAAAACAAGGGGAATTAGTTTAGACTTCAATAAAACACAGACTTCTTGCTGGCAATATCTGCCCTGATGTGGAATGACTACGGTTTACAATATTGCAGTGTCTTGATTGTTCTGATCCCTCACGATTGTCCTCTTGAACCCCCATTGCCTGGGGAACCCCAACACTCACAGCTGTTCTGTTTTTAGGCTCATCCTCAATGGTGCCCCTCCTTCAGCTCCTCTGTCTTTGTAAAATCTACACTACAGATACATGAATATACTCAGCAGTTTTCCAATAGTTCTGGACTCAGGGTTTAACATGGATAGTGTCTGATAGCTCTTTTAGGTAGTGTGTGAGGGGGAAAAAAAAAGGTGTGAGAAATGCTAGGCCAGAGTTTCAAAAGGTAGCATTTGAAGAAATATAATTTTGTGGAAGGAAAGGTTTTTGCATCTCTTTCAAGCTCCGAAAATCTTTAGCCCTCATAAGTCAGTCATCTTGTTTACTTGGGGATGAGTTTTGATGCCTTGACAAGTATTATTTATTCATTTACAAACAGCTAATGATGGCATGCTTTGTGCTGGGTGTTGAGGATACACTTTGCATCAGGGGAATTGTGAGAAAGGTGTTCATAAGACTGTAGAGCTCTTTCTCCTATGAGGTTACATTTTAATGCTCCCCCCCCCCTGCCCCGTGAAAAGTTGGTTAGCATCTTTAAAAGTGTGGTTAGTAAACAAATCCAAATTGAGTATATGTCCCAACCTGGGTGGAATAATCACACATTTTTTAATAGTGGAAGAAATGAAACACATAACAATTATCTAGGAACAAAGTCCTTCCTAATCGGCAAAACGGTAAAAACTTGAATCCCAAAATTAGTCAGTTAAGTCATATGGAGAAAGTTAAGTTTTCAGACAATATATGTTCACCAGAAAAAAACTGATGAGTTCTTGATAAAATGAGCTGGGGGGGATAAAAAGACTAGATATCTGAAAGATGTAAGCCAAACAAGAAAATGTCATCTTTCCTACAGTTAAGATGGGCCCACAAACAGGGAAGAAAACATGCAGAGGGCATTTTCAACATTACATGAACATAAAAAATGTATATTATATATATATATATATATATATATATATATATATATAATTTAATTTAGAAATCAAGAAGAGAGATGTATTATTTTATAATGCCATGCCTTATATAATCTAATATTAATATATTTTTCTGGCTTTTATAAAATAAAAGAGTGGTTTTCATTTACAGGAAATTAGCACATGATGGAAACAGAGAAAAGAATTACCAGGAATTGCACACAGACCATGGAGAAGACAAATCTTTGTAAACAAGCCCAGACATGGGAATACTTCTATGAGTCAATGCTCCACCAGGTCTCTTAATGATCAACTCTCCTATTGGCTACTTGGTTCTTAAAAATCCAGAAATCTGAGTGAATCTAGATCTTAGAGGGTTTAATTTCAGGACAGAGCAAAATAAAAATATACTAAGGCAGGGAGAGTTTAAGTTAAAGCACAACCATACGTGTTAAAAAAAAAAGACTAGAAAGAAATATAACAAAATGTTAGCAATGCTTTTTTAAGGTGTTGGTGTAAACAATGTCTTTTATTTTCTTCCTTGTTAGTTCTGATATTTATAAACTTTCTACAATAGCATTTCTACTCTAACCAGAAAAAAAAATCAATAGAAAGTACAATCTAACCGTTGAAATTACTGCTCTATACAAAAAGAATACATTTTACCACTGGTAGTGCCTTTAGCTAGAAAGAAAAGATGATTTCCATAGAAGGATTACAGTGTTTTATATTTAATTAATTGGGAGAGCTTTGAGCAAAATCAGAACTACAGATTCTGGAAGCTGAATACAGTGAAGATTTGATCGACACAGGAAGAAAAGGTAAGATCAATGAAACGTCTTTCAGACAGTGAAAGCAGTCTGTTGGAAGTGTGTAAGACCATAAAGAATGTGAAAACAAGGTAAAGTGAACCTTATATGAAAGTGAATAATAAATGAGAAGAGATTAGGAAGTAAACTGGCCTTGAATCTGAAAGTAAAGAGCCATGACAAGATTCTGTAGTTTGAATGTCAAAATTAAGAAAGTCCATTAGGAAGTAAGTTTATGGAATGAGCAAAATCAAACATAGAATCAGACAGATTTCTACTTTGGGTGGGCTCTAAGTCATTAGCATGGGGTTTGTTGTATTAACACTATAGCTTTCCATTTACTTCCAAGAAAAGCACATATATAATGCCTTTACTTTTCATAATTCACTTGCTTAGTCAAATATCCATTGATTTTTCTGAATCTGTAGCCCATCTGCTTGCAAAACATTCATTGACTTCATGGAACTAAATAATAAGTATTGGTTGATGTTAATGTACATACATGCAATAAAACTGTCAACTCAGTCGTCTTTCTGGTATACCTGACTACATAAGAAAATCATCATCAGACAGTGAGGCAACACTGTCTGAAAGGTAGTGCACATAATTGAAAGAGGATAGCCTTTGGCCTCAGAAAAACATGGGTTCAAATCCTGGCTCTGCCACTTGCTACTGGTTAAATGTGATCAAATTAAATATGTGAGCTTCATTTATTTATCTTCAAACTGAGACAACACCTTCTTCCTAATGTAAATTTTGTGAGGATTCAATGAGATATACGTAAGTTAAAGCATATAACAAAATGACAAGCATACAAGAAACTCCCAATAAATGGTAGCAATTGGTATCATTGCCATCAGCATACTCACAGTTTACTTTCACAACACAATGCAACTTAGAGTTTCAAGAATAGCATTTAATTTTGGTTTTCTTTGAGTGAGTCAAATTTTAAATTATTAATATGAGAACGATCTCATTTTTTCCTCAGATGGCAAATGGTTAATTCATAGAACTAAGTATGAAATGGACTCATCTACATTCTCAAATCTTTCTCTGTCAAGGTCAATGGTACCAGCTATCTCTTTCACAAGGGGTTCAATTTGGAGCTGGTCAGAAACCCAAAGAAAGCAGCTGACGGACCAGCAGGGAGAGCTAAGGAGACTAAGTCCTCAGGGAGAGAATGCTTATGCTTGATGAGCCTCTGAGACTTTGGGTTTCTACTTTAGACACATGGGGTTACTCAGTGAGCTTTATTCTTAAGCACAACATTTGGGTCTTAACTCAGCTACAGTCACTGTAGCTCTCTCTGAGGGGAATGGATTCTTTTCACTCATCCTGGAATCTTCAGTTTCAATCTGAGGAGACAGCCTCATACTTCAATTGAGTTTGGAATTTTGGTGGGCTGCCTATTAGCACTTTCATTGGGCATGGAAGAGGGAAAGGCTTGTTTGCTAGAATTCACCTAGCTTTCATGACGAAACAACCACCCCCATCAGCTAGTCCTTTGTTTTGCTTTTACTGATCAAACAGTTCATTACATAGACCCTGGATAATATAAATATAGGACCACTGGTTATTAAGCCTAGAGAATATTCAAGCTCTATTCATTACTAAATCACATCCTTAATCCTGCCTTTTGCATCAGAACTCCTACAAAATTCATAATTTATAATACTGAGATGTACAAATAAATGCACATTTCTTTTCCTGATGTTAATACTTATTTTCTGCAAGTTGATTTTACCTCTATAAACTGCAGAGAGTGGGGGCACACTTTACATTCTTTTTATACTGCTTTGTTGTGGAAGAGTTTTAGACACATTATAGACGCCCAACAAAATTAGTTAAATGGGTAAAAACAAACAAAAAACAAAAACAAACAAACAAAAACAACAACAAAAAAGTTCTCAAGTCTCCAAATATCTACTTGGTGAGACTAAAACATAAATTTTGCTTTTTTTAATTTTTATTTTAAAGTTTATAATGACTATGAAGAGGATCCATTTTAAACTTGCCCTTTTATTCTTGAAATGATGGGCTCAATTGACACAGCAGATGTAGATTTAGTGCATGCTAGAATCTGCTAAACATTTTTGTGGCTTAAACGTTTTTCCTAAAAATCAGCCTTTATTTTTGAGGGTCTTTATTTCTTCTGATGGATGCTCACTGCTCAAGATCACTCAGAAAGTTCAGATGCAGATTTGGAACCAGAATCCCCAAACGCTATCCCAGCCATGTGTTTTTAAAAATGACATCCCGGAGTGCTTACAGGGAATAGACATTATCCATTCATATTTGTAACATTACCACAGCAATCAAAGTTTATTTATAGCATAAAGACCCCAGAAAAATTATGCTGAAATCTTTTAACATAAAACAATTTAAAATTTCTGCAGCATTCCACTAAAACATTGTCTTAATAGCTAACATCATTCCTTTCACCATAGCTATTACTTGTCTTGCTTTCAATATTATAGTGGCATGATACTCAAGATTATATTAAGACAATAATATTGGTGTGATTATCATTAAATATTATATCAATTATAATCTAATATATTTACTGGATTATATTATGAAAATAGAAAAATGAAAGATTATTCACACTGAAATTTGAGTAAGAATCATGATAAGAAATAATATCTATTATTTTTATTAAAATTTTCTCTTCCATTAATAACCTATTATTAATACCTATACATTATTTCTACTTTGCCAAATTTTGCCTCTTTAAATGTTTTTAACACTAAGTATCACTGTTGACTAAATATTATAATAACATAGTTAATTAAAAAATATTCTAACTTCAGTTTAGGTCTTACTTCTTACTCAAATTAGTAGTCTTTAAATGGCTTAGCAGATAACTTGTTTAAACTTTATAATACCATTTTTTGCGTTTGGGTTATTTAAATAAAAATATAGCCATAATCAATGATAGCATTTGCAACAAATATCCAAATTAAGAAAAATAAACCATATTCCTACATGTGTTAAAAGATCAGTTTCACATATTTTTATCTTTAAACTTATCTTTGGAAATAGAATAATGACAAGTCACATTTTGGAGATGAGAAAACTAGGTCAGAGAGCAGTGACCACTTTTGGATTCAACCCAGGTGTTCCAGGGTTCTATAAACCCTATACACTATAGTGTTCTTTTCTTTTCTTTGATCTGTTACCCTTCAGTCCTGAAAGGAAACAGGGGGATGGTAGATGTGAGAAACATGCTTTTGGTAGTGGAGGAAGGGGAAATCCATTGACTTGTTCTGACCAGCTAGCACCATGGTTATGTTTCTGAGGAGAGAAGGATAGATTCGGGTGGAAACATGGACTATTGGCAAATCTATTGCAGAGAAGTCTTTAGCCATCTATAGGCTGTGAAATTTTAATGGCGATCATAATTATCCATTTGTGATTTGGAAGGAGGGTGGTGCCTCCATCCCCTTGAAAGGCTTTTTGTTTCGTAGGTTCCTTTTCATTCTGCTTCCTGAAACCCAATGCCAATTGATATATGCATGTTTCTGAAATGGCAAGGAGCCTTCTAATTCCTTCTCCCACTATACTGTGCTTCAAGTTGTAAGGTGCCCCTCTCTCAGGTTACTTTACACGTCACACCACCTAGGGCTAGCCAGGGGCCCATTCAAAGGGCAACGGGATGCCAATTATTTTCCTTCCTGGCATTTACATGAAAGGTATAATATCTCTCCTTCAGGAGGGAGCCTGCTAAAAGGGAATTGGGAGTTTGGTTCCTCGTAATGCCCACAACCACAGTTTCCGGACTAGAGAGGAACCGAAAGACTGAAACAATAAAGTGAGGAGGTAGAATAGAAACGTTTTAGTTGGTTCATTTAGTGTTTACTAGGTGCCAGGCAGTGTTTGAAGAGCTTTACCTCTATCATTTGTTTCTACCACGCCACGGCTGCTGGTAGTGGGTACTATTATCGCTCCCACTTGCAGATGCGGAAATTGAAGCCCACACTGTCACAGCCAGTAAATGGCAGAACCACAACTAGAATGTAGGTTGGCTCTGATCCTAGTTTATTAACCATTCTGTTATTGGTGATACTAAAGATCTTGGACCAATCCACCTTCATATAGAATCCATAGCTTCTAGGAATATACAGTTATTTAACAAGCAGGAAAGCGAGTGATGACCATGCTTCAGAGAAATAGGAATTTGAGGCCATACTTTTATCCCATACTTCCTCATCTGACAGCACCTGTGTTAAAAGCAGCCTTGGTGGCACGTACCTCTTCCTACTTCTACAAAGAAATACATCCTAGACATTTGGGGTTTCATGTATAAAAATGGCAGAGCTGATCACTCTCCACTTGACTATGGGATTCATGATATCCCGGCATACTTCTGGGCGGGGGATCACAAGAATACGGTTGTAAGGAATCTCAGTAGGTTGTCAGCCTCAAGCAATGTACAACCTGACTCTGAAGAAAGAGACCCCCACAGATGTAGTTCATTCTTCTCTCAGCACTATTCAGGGTCATGATTCTACCCTCTACGAAAAGATTACCCAGTATCATAATTAGAAAATCTCCAAGAGATAAATAAAGGACAACACATTTACACAATGCTGGAATTCATTATATAACTGGATCCATTGTGCCTTATTTTGAAATTAATCACTTACCTGAGAATCTATGTAGGCTCCATATTCTTCAGAACTAGTTGTGATGTTTAGAGTACGTGGTCTGCAACCTGGAAGGAAGGCAGACAAAACCCACAGTTTAAATTCAGCATGAATAGAAAATCAATACAACTGACGATACATTATATATATGTTACTGTTTTGAGTCAGATTCAAATTATAAAGGCAGTTACCAGTTTGGAGGTTTAGAGAGAAGAATGTAGAGGAACAGGATACCAGTGTTGGTGCCTCTGTGCTTTTAACTATCAGCTCTGACAAAAAAGTGAAAGGTTCTAAAATGATTCCTGGAACTGAACAATGTAACTGAACCCAGGAGGGAGGAGCAGGCTGCCACCCACCTGGGGAAACGGGTTAATAAAAAGATCAATTGCGCTCTTATCTTGTTAGTCACTTGACAGCCCATTGATGCCACCTGCTTACTTTAAATGTAAAAGTACAGGCCAGCCACTGGAAAGCTGCCACCATCGCTTCGGAACCCCCTTTCTTTCTGCTATAGTGATAGGAGGGAAAAGGCCAGACTCTGACCCTTAGAAGCTGAGCATCTGTTCCTCTAGTAAACGCAGATGTGAGGGCAAATCAGAAAGCAAGTCTTTACCCCCCCCCCCGGGGGAAGGGAGGGTGCATGGTTTCCTCTTTGATGAATGCATCAGAATATGAAGCGTTTATACAGTTAATATTCAATGTGAACTCCAGAAATATTTTAAATGTAAAAAATAAAATGGTTCAGAGGATTTTCTTTCTTCTTAGGCAATTACTTTCCTCATATCTGAAGTGGCCATGTATGAAATACACACAGATTATTACAAACACTTTGTTTGCATTAATGATCTTCGAGGACCGCTCTTTTTTAGTTGTCAATTATTCTTTCCCAAAAGCATTAAGGAAAGGTTTACTTGCCTTAGTTTAGTATCAGGTGCCAATGATTAAAGGTTCAAAAGAAACATTATATCTTTTCTAAAGCAAAGCAAGTGCCTGCTCCCCACTGGTAGACAGGAAGAAACTTTTTTTTGTTGTTTGTTATATTGATAGTAGGATCTTTTTTCTCAGCTGCTATTATCTACTTCTCAGCTTCTGCAAACTACAGTTATAATGGGCCTCCCAAGTTTTTCCTCAGCCTCTAACACTACGCTTAGCCAGGCATCAGATGTGTGATGGGGAAGACTCCAGACCATCCCACCTTTGTAGCAAATAAGTATTATTTCTCTTTTAATAAAATGAGTATATTTAATTTACCTTGTTTATGTTGATGGTATGCATTTTTTATTATTTATCATTACTATTCAAGCTGTTAGTATTTATTTCACTCTCAAGAAATAGCTTTCTGTGTTGCTTTCTTACTCCAGTCAAAAACATAAACATTTTGCAAGCAGTAAAATGCTAATTTGGGAGAGGAATAGTGAGATGTAGCAGGTAGTTAAAATTTCTCAAAGCAGTAAGACCATGAAGATAACTAACTCGAGGCTTGTTAACTAATTACTGCTCTGTCTTCTGCTCATTTTAGTCTCTAAAAGCCAAAGTGTTGTATGTCAGTTCTGAATAATTAAAATGCATTCCTAACTAAGCAGTACATAGATAAGACAGATTTTCCATCAAGTGAGCTTTATACCTGCAGGAAAAATCAAGCACTGTCTATAGTCTAAAAGGGACATGAAGTTCATCAAGAGAACTGGCCTAAAAACATGACTGCTATTCAAAAAGTATGATTTAGTTAATTTTTAAACAAATTCCAAGATGACAATTCTGGAACATTCATATATTTTGGAGGCTTAGATTAGTTACTGTTTGTTGAATAAAAAGGGGCTTATAAATATCTCTTCAATATCCTTGATTGATGTATGTTGCGAAGAATGCCGCTACCCTATGCTTTTACATGTGTAAAAGCAAGGGACTTTTACATGTGTAAAAGCAAGGGAGAGAGCAAGGGACTAAGTTTTTGGAGACCGGTAATTTTCAGTTTTTCAACATACTATAAGTTTGACATAAACTGGAGGATAATAAAAAAGTACTTAATGAATACAAAGGCTATTATCAGATCGCTGAGTGAGGCTGCAAAACTTTGCCTCTGTCACCACACAAAATTATTACTGTACTATTGACTATATTCTTTATGCTTTTCATTACATCTCTGTGACATTTGTAGCCCTAATATTCCTCACCTATTTCACTTATCCCCTGACTTCCCACCCCTCTGGCAAACACCAGTTTGTTCTCTATAGCTATGATTCTGTTTCTGTTATTTTTTGTTTGTTTGCTTGTTTTGTTTTTTAGATCCCACACATAAGTGAAATCCTATGGTATTTGTCTTTCTCTGTCCGACTTATTTCACTTGGCATAATTCTCTCCTGGTCAACCTATGTTGCTACAAACAGCAAAGTTTTGTTCTTTTTTATGACTGAGTAATATTCCACTATATATATATATATATATATATATATATATATATCTTTTTTATCCATTCATCTATCAAGGGCATGTAGATTGCTTCCATATCTTGGTTATGGTAAATAATACTGCAACAGACATAGGCACACTTATATCTTTTTAAATTAATATTTTGATTTTTTTCAGCTAAATGCCCAATATTGGAATTACTGGGTCATACGGTAGTTCTATTTTTAATATTCTGAAGAGCCTCTATACTGATTTCCATAGTGACTATACTGGTTTACATTTCTACCAACAACGTACAAGATTCCTTTTTCTCCACATTCTAAGCCAACACCTGCTGGGTTTTTTGTTTTGTTTTGTTGGGTTTTTTTTTGCCTTTTTGACAATAGCCATTCTGACAGGTGTGAAGTAGTATCTCATTATGGTTTTGATTTATATTTTCTTGATGATTAGTGATGTTGAGCATCTTTCCACGTGCCTATTGGAGAAAGGCTATTTTTGAAGGTGTAATTCAGGGGGAAAATATGATATTCAAGAAAAAGTAAGTTCCAAGCAATGTGACAGCAATATTTTAATCATCTAGATGCAAAAGAAGTGTAATAATAATGAGCATATACTGGGGAAAGAGTACCTAATTCAATATATAAAAACAGCTCAGACTAAAAAGAAGCCAGTTTAGAAAAAAGTACATCCAGTGACATCTCATTTAGAGAAAAGGTGAAGTGAAATGAATTTAAGTGAAATACAGCAATATTCCAGTATCATCTTATGCTATCTTTTCCATCTGAAAGAGAAAAATTTATCTTGATGAGTTTTGAGAACACTTCACAGCCTTAATGCTTTTGTTATTTAAATACGCACGGCTCTTTTTCCTTGACTTAATATCCTTATGCCTGGACTACAATGGTAAACTAACTCACTGTGCCTTCTGTTTTAGGGGCTTGTGTAATCGATAAGGAAAGATTAGCTCTTTCGCTTTCCTGCAGGATACGGCCTGAGGAAGCTTTTGAAATCACAACTAATATTGTCACTTCCCCAGTTAGAGCAAGAGCTCTGAATATTCTGAGTGGAATGTAGCTTCTCATAGGTTAAGTCTGGCCTCTTAACTGAAGCCTCGATTGCCAGAATGGGAACTTAGAGAGCAGGCGATCAATAGGGAAGGGCTGCAGATGTCGGAGCAGGGGAGTGAGTTCACCAGAAATCCAGTGTAAGTAGATGAAGTATGTGTGCTGTAGATCAGAACAAGGTCAGAAAATAGATTTATTCAATAATTGACCCAACAAATAATTTTAGCAATATGTAAAATTTAATAGTACTATTTTAAATAATATACTATGTTAGCATACTGATACTATAATATTTAAAATAATAGCACTAAATTTAACAATAAATAGTCTTTTTTTAGTACTATTAGGTACTGAGGATACAGAGGTGAACTAGTTAGTTCAGGCCTCTGCTTTCACAGAAAGAAAACGGACATGAAACATGACGTGAGGGATAGAAAGAAAGAGAGAGGGAGGGAGAAAAATGTGTTATGAGGGTGTCTAATTCTAGAAGAATGCTTCTTGTTATGTTAAGCTGAATCTAAAGCTATGAAGACTGTATAGTGGGCTATTGTTACAGTCCAGACAAGAAAGAGATGAATGAGAACCTAGCCTAGGTAGGAGCAGTGGGAATTAAAAGGAAGAAATAGATACAAGAAGTATTTCAGAGACAATCGATAGGAATTGGCAACTGCTGAGATATGCAGGAAAGGAGAGGGAAGAGACATAGATAGATTAGAAAGGTGGATGCTATTAGAAAACTGGGATGCTATTAACAGAAATACTGATGTCAAAAAATGAACTCGTTTGATGGGGTAATGATGCATTTGGGTGTGGTACCTTGTGCTTGATGTATGAAAAAGTCTCATGGAGATGACAGTAAGTAGATGGAACTGTAGATTATAAGTTAGGGGAGAAACTGGAGCTAGAGATTCAAGTGTCCTTCTGATGGACAAGATAGTTAAAGCTGTGAGATTGTCTATAATCATTAAAGGTAAGGGAGAATGAGAGTCTCCACAGACATGGGTGTTCTGGGAACTGACAATAATTAGGGGAAAGCACAGCTAGAGTCAGGGCAAGTAGGAATAATACCGAACAGTTAAATACTGATTCCTACATGGTCAACACTCCATGGACTTTACAGGGGTTAACTTATTTCTTTTTCCAACCCTGTTTTATAAATTAAGAAATGGAAGCACAGAGAGATTGCTATGGCCACATGGCTCATAAGTAGTAGAGTCAAGATTCAAACCTAGAGAACTTCGTCTCAGAGCCTCTGTCCTTAACCACCTCTTAGGCAGAATGAGTGATTTTGAAAAGAGGACTGCTCTTATTAAAACAGAAATCCTACAGATTAAATGTAAGTGGATAGGCTAGCAAAGTGGACATCCAAGGGCATAGGGCTGAACTTGAGAGTGATAGCAACATGCATGAGAAACACAGGTGAAAGAGGGGGTTTTTGAAATTAAGCAAATGTCCATCGCTTAATATGTATAAACTCATGAAATCATTTTGTTATATTTTTGACAAGTGTTACGAAGGAAATTTCAGGATTCTATGGAAGTCTGTATTAAGGAGTCCTAACGATTATACAGGAGGCATAGGGGAAGTCGACCTTAAGAAAGTAACATTTCAATGGAGACCTAAATCATGGATAGGAGATGGCAGGGCAGAGGGAAAAGGACATTCTGCATTCAAGGGCCCTTCGGCAGAGGGAACTTGTAAGATTCAAGGAGTAAAGACATCTGGGGAAAAGATAAGGGGGAAAAGCCCTAAGGATTTTGGATTTTATTCTAAGAATAATGGGAAGATATTGAAAGCATTAAGCAGGAGAGTGACAAATTAAGGCTCTGAGAGTTTAAGTAAACTGACCAGGATCATACAGCTACTAATTCACTGAGCGAAATGAAACCCAAGTCATCCCAGCTCCAAGGTCCTTTCTCTCACAAAACTACATGACTGTCCGTCCATAGCGGGGCTGCAAAATGTTTAACACCAGCTCTCTGGGGAAAAAGCAACGATTTGTAGCATTTTCTGATAACAGTGATGTAAACACCGTTGCTGATTTCTAGCTACTAATATGCAATTACCAAATACAGAGTAGGGAAGAGATGCTCAATGTCACATCACCATTATGTGGTATTTGTAATAAATATGCAGATACAATAGATGAAAATACCCTCAGGAATATAGAAAATAATACAGTGTACAGCAACACTTAGGAAGTGAGGTCTGTGTATTTATTGTTATTTTTTAAGATAGCATACTTAATTCAAAATTTATACAATTAATTTTTAACGGTGGCTCTCTGGGGAAACAAACAGCTCACCAAATTGGTAAAAAATTAATAGGATCTCCTGAGCAGGTACAAGCTGCTGCCAACACACTGGGGTAACCATCTCAAAGAACCATTTCTTGGGGACACATTTTTATTGTCCTGCTTTAGTTTGAGGAGATAGTTCCTGGGATCTTAGATAAAAGCTAAGTTAATATCTTTGCACTTATTTCATTATGTGGGTCATCAGAGCATATTCAGTGAGAAGAACGCAGGTTTTCTCTCCCCCCTCTAAACAGGCCAAGAGTAGAGGGAGAAGGGGCTCCTGAAAGGCAGAGCTGTTCCAGGTCCTCCATGAGGACCCCAGGTGACTAACAGCAAACACTTCTGGCTGACCCCCACCCTCACTTTCACACAGTCAGAAGAGCTTGTTTCTCATTTCAGATACAAACTTATAACTGTTGAATTGAATCTAAACTTACATTCTCTGTATTCATTGTCATTCAGTCCTATTATTGTCGTGTAAACTCGTTAGGAAAACCACTGGATCTTAAAATAAAATGTTCAGAAACATGCAAATGAAAATAGCTTAAGCTCTCAGACTTTGGCAGTATTACTTCAGTTGTTGTGGCCTCAGAAGGGACAATCATAATATTTTTCTGGCTGTCTTGTCTTGATTTATAATTTGAATCTCCATAAATGATAATAGAGAGGGTAATTATCAAAGAAATGGAAAGGGCAATTATCATTAAATTGAAAACACATCACACATCCAACAGGATGAATGACTGAGCTAAAAACAGATTTTGTGGATCTTGCAACTGTTCCAAAAGAACTTAATGGAAGCAACTTCATCTCCCCACCTCCTCCAATTAACCAGATGACTTTGGATATATTTTCCTTTTTTCCTCCTTAGATGATAACACAAGGCCTGTTAATCAAATCTGCCTGAATACTGCACTACTTAGGATATGTAAATTTATGAGACTAAGCCAGTTGCTGTTTGCTTAGTGTGGGGAAAAAAAAGAAAGCTTTCCTTTTTTTTTTTTTCAAACAGTATAGAAAAATTAGTTCTATTGTTTGTACATTTGTGATTCCAAGAGAATGTAGACACCCATCTCATCTGTTCTTAACCCTTGCAATGAATCTTTTTAAGTAGGTGAACACAGTGTTTCTGTTCATGAGGTTAAATATAGACTGGACATTGAAATTCCCCTAAAGGGCTTTTGTCTTGGTTGGATAAACTGAACAAATTATAATCCAAACTATAGACATTAGTTATCATTACCACAGTTATGGAAGTAACAGGTAAATGTTTATAAATGCTTTTGTGGAAAATTCTTAACATTTGGATTTACTATTTTAAGGAGAATATAGACAGTCCTTTAAAGAAGTAAGGTATGGAAGGTGAAAAAAACACACAAAAAATTATTTTGTTAGCACATCTGTATAATAAAGATAGCAGTGGCATGAATGTCAATATATGCTTATGTGAAGCCTTATATAATCTGATCCAGTAGATCCTGATAAAAAACAATAAGGGTTTCCCCCTTTAATATTAAGTGGGATTTACAGAGAGATAAACTCTGGCATGCTTATCTTTGAAATATATGAATCATGACGAAACTAAATGGAGAGATCCAAGATGGTGGAGTAGATAAACACTGTGCCTGCTTCCTTCCATGAATACTTTAAAATTACAATGAAATTATAGAACAATCCACTTGAACAACCATCTGAAAACTAGCTGAACAGAAGATTTATAACTAAGGATATAAGAAAAAAGCCATGTCGAGACTGGTAGGAGGGGAAGAGACACGGAATAGGCCCACACCTGCGAGTGGCATTTGAGAATCGGGAGGGATAGCTCAGCCACAGAGGTTCCCCCTGAGGAGTGAGGGATGCCAGCCTCACACCAGGCTCCCCAGCCCAGAGTACTAGTGCCAGCAAGAGGAGCCTCCAGGACATCTGGCTGTGAAAAACAGTGGGGAGTCCAACCATACAGGTGGGATGGAAGACTAGAGACACTCAGCCATCCTCTTAAATGGCTCATGAACAGATGCTCACTCCCAGGCACTTACCCTGGGCTTCAGCGGAGGGACGGTGGCTCAAGTGTGTCTGTCGAAGGCACACAGGTAACAAGCTGAGGTGTGTGGCTTTAAGGCAAGGGCTGGAGGATAGTTTACATTGTCCCTGTGTGGGGTCCTTCTCGCATGCAGATGGCAGATAGGCGCCATGTTTCCTGTGTTGAGCCCTTACCCACAGGCCAAATCGGAATCTGATTGGCCTGGTGAGTTCTGCTGTTCCACCCTGCTGACTCACTGGGATCCCTCCCCACCCAGTTCCCCCAATGCCAGAGACACTTTTTTAGTGAGCAGCCAGCTCCACCCACCCACAGCATTGCACTGTTTTTTGGAAAACTATCAGGGTCTATGGGTCCCAGGTAGGCAGTGATTGGCTTCTGTGTGCTGAGACTTTTGTTGAGTAGCTCCAGACTCAGCACTGGTACCAAACCAGAGTCTATGTTAACCTGCTGACCACGACTCTTCCCACTCTGGTGACTCGGAGACCCTGCCTCACCCAATTTGCATACCCCAGGAGGCTTTATCAGTGGTTGAACCTTAAGGGAGCCTGCAGGTGGCAGCAATCCTGAGGGTGTCCTGGCTTTTTGTAGAGTATCCCAGGCCTGGTATTGGTGGCAGCTGTCCTCAGTTAGCAGCGTAACCTCCCCCATGTGCCTCCAATTTTAGTACAGGGAGTGAACAACCACAGATCGCTCTGTAGCTCCTACCAGGTAGTCCCTGGCCAGTCACAGGCAGTGGGTGACTTGGTCCTGCACTGAAATCCTTCCCAAGAGGCCTCAGAACCAATATATTTGGAGGTTGGCTTCAGACCACTGCAGAGCACCTCCCTATTAGCCTTACAAGTGGCACACATAAAGGGCAGTCTCAACAGGCACCAGAGCCTGCTGGGGCGAATCCCACTCAGTGGGATAAGCTCCCCGCATAGCAGCCTGCAAGCTGTGGACATGGCCAAACGCCACAGCCAATCAGCCTGAGAGCCAGTGGCACCCACTGACATGCCAATAGCAATCAAGGCTCAACTATAATAGAAGGGCACACACAACCGACACAAAGGACACTCCTGGATCACCCGGCATAGGTGACCAGGGAGACTGTGCCACTGGGCCCCACAAGACACCAACTACATAAGGCCACCTGGCCAAGACTGGGAGACACAGCAAGTCTACCTAATACATAGAAACAAACAGAGAGGAAGCCAAAATGAGGAAACAAAGAAATATGTCCCAAATGAAAGAACAGGAAAAAACTCCAGAAAAAGAGCTAAACAAAATGGAAGCAAGCAACCTACCAGAGACAGAGTTTAAAACAATGGTTATAGGGCCGGCCGAGTGACGCGATGGTTAAGAACTCGCTTGGGATTCCAGAGGGCCCCGGTTCGGATCCCACATATGAGGGCTAGTGACACTGCCCTCTACAGCTAAGATGCTGAACAACAGCTCAACCTGGAGCTGGGCTGCCGTGAGTTGCTGGCGACGGCATAGGCTGCAGTCCCTGTGGCAGTGGGTTGTCATGGGCTACCATATGTAGCCAGCAGCCAGCATGAGCGGCCAGCAGCCGCAGTGAGCGGCCGTCCAGAAGCCAGCGACTGATCTGCCTCGCCTGGGAAGAGTGCAATGATGGTGCCAACTTGGGCCAGTGAAGCAATGTCCTCCACAACTAGACTGAAGAACAAAACGACAGCAACTTGTCTGTTCCCCTTCCCCTAATTCCCCAGCACTGCTCCCATCCCCCCAATTACCCAATAAAAATCTTTTAAAAAAAAACAACAAACAATGGTTATAAGGATGCTGAAGGAACTTTCAACAAAGAGATCGCAAGCATAAAAAAGGATACAGAAACCATAGAAAAGAAGCAATCAGAAGTGAAGAATACAATAACTGCAATGAAGAATGCACTAGACGGAATCACCAACAGACTAGATGAAGCAGAGGATTGAATCAGTGATTTGATCTTAAATTATATAAATAAATGTCACTATGCTATACACCTAACAGTATAAAATCATATTGAAATAAATAAAATAAAATAAATGTGGAACAATAGAAAGCTCAATTGAATTTAATTTATATTTTTTTCATCTGGGCCTCTGTTTTCCCATTCTGATCCTTGACCGAGCTAATTACCTGCCATTGGTTAATGTTTAACCAGGTTAGCTTTGTCTACTTGAGAACAATGAGCCACAAGGTGATCCCAGCACACTCTTAGTTATAGAACTCAAACATGGTAATGGACAAAAAAGTGAGAAAAAAATCATTCAAAAGAAAAAAGAAAATTAATATTTACTTATCACCTATTAGTTGTCAAGTACATTAACTATATGTAATTTTAATGTTGCCGCTGTCTGATATTAACCCTGTTAGTGAGTCCTGTATTTGTGCATACTCTCCCACCCAATCAAAAACAAATCCATTTAATTTTATTATACTAGGCTGTGACTTCTGTAAGTATTTCCACCTTCATGTTGGATGCCTGAGCTGTGCCTGCTATGTGCCTGTTCTGGCGTTTTGTTGCTCAGAGAAAAGACTACAAGTATACGCAGTACTGTCTAGCTGCCAGCAATATTCAACATTAGTGCTATTTCCTTTTAAAGACATATGATTCTCTATTGCATTATCCTTTATTCTAGTTTCCATCTCCTACATGTTCTAGATCAGGGGTCGGCAAACTGTGCTCATGAGCCACATGCAGCTCTT
This sequence comes from Hipposideros armiger, assembly GCF_001890085.2. NCBI lineage: Eukaryota > Metazoa > Chordata > Mammalia > Chiroptera > Hipposideridae > Hipposideros > Hipposideros armiger. The sequence continues at coordinate 619,775 of NW_017731465.1, read as the reverse complement.
CGGGTACATTCCGTCTCAAAAGTTTGCCGATCCCTGAAAGAGCCAATCCTGTCCCTCACGACAATTTAAAAATTATTCGAGAGCCATGAATATATTTTTACATCATCACTATTATGTGAATAATATCCTTTAAAAATTTTATAAATGAAACTATGATGGTTTTATTTTCATTTTCAATTTTACTTCAGAGCCACATGCTTGCAAACGGATGTTGCCGACCCCTGGCGGCTCTTCTGTCTCAAAGGTTTGCCGACCCCTATTCTAGAGCAGTCTTTCAATGTAAGAAATACATGACAGCTTTGTCAAAAAAGGAAACAAAACCTCTGTCCAATTTACCTACTGTGAATTTATATAAATATGCATGTGTATACCTATATATGGCTAATCTTGAATTGATTATATATACATATATAAATATGTTTTGAGGAAATAAATTGTTAGATTCATCAGTTCATCACTGTCAATCAATTTATGTTGAAATACTAAGCGCTCTATAAAACAAGTGGTTTCCCCTTTAAAAATATCCCACAGTTTTGAGTGCTTTGAATTTGTTGAACTCTTAAGAATCACCATCTGTTGATTAAGTAATTTACTTTTGGACATCCTCACTAAGGGGGCTGGGATTAGGGGAATTTCCCTTGAATTCCAGGAAATTGTTCTTTGGACATGATGTTGACTTCCTTTGATATCACAATTTCTCTTGATAAACGTAAACATTTATTTTTTTAACGTGATTGTTAAAACTTATTCAATGTTCTGTTTCAATTTCTGGTGTAGTAGAAAGGTCAATTTATGGGTCAATATACTCATAGACTGAGTGTTGTATGTAATCAGTAAAAAAAATGAACTTAAAATTATTGTAGTATTTTTACTGTGTTTAGAAAGATGAAAGGAGTTTTTGAAAAACAAAAACTGAAAATTCATTCACTCTAATATAAAGTATAATAAAATTCATGTCAATAAAGTTTCCTTATCATTAATATTTTTAGGGATTGGTACATTTTTATCAATTGTCCAGTACTTTTGTTGGAAACACTTTGTCAGCTATATGTAATGCTTACAGGAATTCCATGAGGTATACCTTGTTGTCTTGTAGGGACACAGTGCAGGATTGCTATATTGCAAGGCACCTGAACAGGAAAGCAACTTGAGTACGTGCCTGGCTGAAGGCGGTTGGCAACGGCCCAAGGAGTCTCATGACTTGAATACGTGTCAAGTTGAAGGCGGCTGGCAACGACTCAGGGCATGAGATAGGAAAGGGACAGTGCGTGAAGGGCCAAGGATAGCTAGGAGAGGTGAGGCGGGAGTCAGGACAGAACAAGGACGCTCCCTTTGTACTGATTGCTAATCCCCCCACTTCCGTTTATCACCTGCTCATGACACAAATCGTAAAATGAATCTTTGTTAACCTCCCTCAATAAAAGGAAGATGCAAATGACCTTCTGGGTCTTTGCATCGGGCAAAAGTCCTTCCACCTACATGCCTCTGTGTGATTCATTTTGTTGTCGGTCTACATTGTGGGAAGTCTCTGGCCACTGGCTTTCGGTCTCATTGCGGGAAAACTGTCCCTGCAACCCCACATTGTCTGATTTTATAGATTTTTTTACAATTAAGAAATTAAAAAGGGACCATGCAAACAGCAGAGTCTGAGTGAGGACTTAAACCCAGACCTATTGTAAGGCCTGTGGGTGGCAAAATGCAGTTTTCTAATTGTCCCAACTGTGATCAGCTATTCTGAGGGCAGGGTAGGCCTAATTCATATAGTTTGTGCTTCCTAGAACAATTTTAGTTAAAAACTGCTCCAGATGAGCAATGATATTGATTCCAATTTTTTAAACATTTAAATAAATCAGAACGTCAACTCTGCTCAAAATCCTCCCCCAACCCCTACTGCACTCCCATTTTCCACAACCCAAAATACAAAATGTTGTTTCTTCCAGTTCTATATTCAATAGAGGTTTATTCACTTATTCATTCATTAATTCAACAAATATTTATGGCATTCTCATTATATAGCAGACATTTTTGTAGGCCCTGGAAAAACATGAAGCCTCTGTGGTTGTAAAGTTTATATTTGGATGGAAGAGAGAGAAAATAAACACATACATAGATGTAATTAAAAAGAAGGTTAAATAGTGATAAATGAAATGGAAAAAAATAGTAAAATGGGGTAAGGACCTAGAAAATACTAATAACTGACTTTTATTGAAAGTATGTTACAAATGCCAGACACTGGTCTAAGAATATTGTACAGATTAATTCATGTAATTCTCACAAAACACTATGTGGTAAATATTGTGTTTTGGTTGATTGAGGATGGTGGCAAATTATTAACCACTCCTCAGAACTGAGAGTTAGAGCTTAATACCTCTCCTTTTGAATCTGAGTTGGCTTTAGAGACTTGCTTGATGAACAGAATGGGGCAGAAGAGGCAATAGGTCCAGGCCTAACCTTTAATTCCACTGGCAGCTTCTGCCTTGTTCTTTTGGAACCTTGAACTGCCTTATAAGGAGTCAGATTAAGGTTTCCATGCTGTGAGAAAGCCCAAGCCACACAGAGAGGTCAGGTGTAAATTCAGCCCCAAGTGAGTTCACAGCCTAAATCAGCATGTGAATGAACCATGTTGGAGGGCCAGCCCCCTCAAGCCGTCAAATGACTCCAATTCCTGCTGCTATCTGACTGCACCCGAATGCCAGACTCCAGGTGAGAACCGTTCAATCGCACCTAGTGAAGGAGTTCAGAATGAGCCTCCCCAAAACGTGCCACTTTAGCATGTAGATTACTTTGACCTGATGTTAATCAAGACCCAGCAGATTCAAGGAAAACTTTTATCTCCCCATTAACTGCCTAAATGAATTTAGATAGAGGGAAGAGAGCTCCAGGAAGAGAGCTCTCACCAGAGGTACCTATAAAGAGCATGGACTAGGTATGGTAAGCTGGGGGGGGGGGGAGTCCAGCAAGGCCTATTCGTTCGAAGTCCTTTCTGCGTTCCATTGTCTCTGCATGACATGACAAACATTTGCTCTTCCGAATTTCATGTGAATTGCCTTCCTTCCCTTTGGAGCTCCAGGCCCCTCACCCCTTCTCCTTAGCTCAGGGTGGCATATAAGCCTTAACTATCAGACTGTCTGGAACCTCATGGCTTTGTGGGGCTCCCGTACGTACAAAATTTGTTTTTCTCCTGTTAATCTGTGGTATGTCAATTTAATTATTAGACCATTTAAAAGAACCTAGAAGGGTACATTTTTTTTCCCTCCCCTACACTAGTTAATCCACAGAAGAGACAATAACAAATAATTGTTTTAAACCAGTACATTTTCAGATGTTTTGTTATATATCAATGAGTAATTGGAACAATTATAAACTTCCTATTATAGATGAGAAAAGCAAGGGAAAGAAAGGTTAAGTAATGTGCTCACCAAATGGTAGAATCTGGATTAAAACCAAGGGAGACTGACTCCCAAGCATCATTTTAAATGCTGCCCTATATAACCTTACCCCTTGAGTAAGATTAGCATTCCCACAGTGCCCCTGACCAAAGTTGGCAGTTGCTGACTAGTTTACATTTCATTTTCTCCATTGAGTCACAGTGGTTAAAACATAGGGCACCCTGTCATTGGAATATGATTGCCCAGCTGGGATGCTTTTGCAAAAGGACCTTGTCATATCCTTGGCCCTATAGTATTATGTTGTCTGTGACCTTTTCTCAACTGGAATCTTAAGAAAAATGAGGATATGGAAGAGATTGACCTGTGATAATCTATAATCCTTTCATTGTGTTATAAAATTATGAGACTTATTCAAGTGAAATAGGAAATTGCATGGCATTTTGATTAAAGAAAAGGGGAATGAAGTAACTTTGTTAAGTTAAAGGGCCAATAATTGTCCCCAAATCAAGTTTCTCAGCATACAAATGCGTTACATCTCTTGTCTCATACACAGAACTGATGTTCAGACGGGGATGGAGTAACAGGATGTCTGTAGCATGACAGCATTTACCGACGAGATGCTGAGCCAGATGTTCCTTCCTCAGCTGAGGAAGGACAGATAAAAAATACAATGTGCCAGGCAAGCCCACAGCACAAGTTTCCAAAGACATTTTTCCTTAGGGTATTTACAGTTTATTTAAGCTGTTTCCATTCTGGACACTTTGTATACACACAATAGAACAGCTCACGATAGCTCAAAGGAAAGAACTTTGTAGATGCTGTGTATTACTCACCCCTCCCACCCCCCTCAAGCCTTCCAGGGGAAACTCCCGGTACTCTTGAAACTTTCCTGTCAGACTATTATACAATCCAGTACCTTTTTCAAGCAGGAAATATGTTCCAAAGACAACCTGACCTCCTGTTGGAAAAGGGGGGTGGGGAGGCGAGGTAGGGGAAACAAAACAAGAAAGGTCTAAGTATACTTAATTCATAGACCCACTCACAAATACAAACAAGTTAATTTTGTTAAGAACGTATGATAACATTTCACTTAAGACAAAATCCTCATCATTTATTCTCCTCTGGAGTACTTCTTATGCATCCTTGAGTTTTTAAAAGTTCAAGTGTTGCCTACAAAATCAACATAATTACAGAAAGCAGCCCTTAAACAAGAATATCCTGTTTTGTTTCCTGCATACTCACTGGGGTGGCTCATCTGAATCCTTGACAACATTCAACTCCACGAAGAAAACATCAAGTCTGCTTACTGATCTTGGTTTTTACATACAGCTCCTCAGCAGTGGGGCTGTTGGCCTCAATGTGTAAGCTGACAATTGCCCTATTGTTTACTCTCCAGTCAGAAAAGCGATGCTGCTTTTCTTCACTGGGTATGGTCTCCATAATCCTAACAGTCATGTTCACTCAGCAGTAAGCCCAAATATATGTTTCCCAGAGGAGTTTCAAATACATGAGGTAGATTAGCATCTCTGTGGCTTGATGCAATCTGCGACAGATTCAACAGTAATAAACATTTTAAAGTGTGGTCAGTATTAAATTATTTGCTGAAGAACGATTTTGTTCCTGAGGTAGAAATAAGTTAGCAATAATTTTGGGGTAGTAAATACACTGGTTGAGGGATAATACAACATCCCAAACCGATTGCCCTCTCTGCATTTCATTCGGTGCAGAGGGAGGAAAAAAAAGCCTAATTGTGTGCTGATAAATGAGAAAACTTGATGAACATTCAAGAAATACACATGCCACTACAAATTAACCATTAGCAGGGCAAGGTATTCATCCTTTCTGTCAGATTCTGTGGGAAGTATGCCTTATTAGCATGGAAGCCCAAAGAGGTAATATTATCCAACAACAACAACAACAACAAAAAGAACAGGCCATCTCAGTTCTGGAAAAATCAATAGCATGGTTCTTCCTGTCCCTATTTCAATGCTAAAATTGAAAATTACCAAATGAAACCCTATTCCCTCCCAGCTTCCAGTGTGTGTCTGTGTTTACAATGGAATGCGGTTTTGCATTTTAAATCAGTTCCATCATAACCCTGAAAGTGATCACAGGGCTGCTAATTCTCTGTCTCCAGTTTCCATCCCTCCCCCACTTTACAACTTTGAATTTGAATGGGACCAGAAGATTCTCTGGGGGCCACATTTGTGGCCCTTGTTGCAAAGCAGCCTCTCTACTGCTTTCAGCTGGTTTCCTGGCATGTTTCATGGGGATTTGTGGTGAGTGGCAGCGCTCTGGAATCACTTTTCATTCTGTCAGGTTGTGGTTAGGCTTAGCGGGGTTTCTTTGTTATACTGGCCACTACTAGTTAATTCCCTTGAAAATATCTGGTTTTTTCTTTTTCCCTTAAAGACAAAAAAAAAAAAAGCTTCAGATTTACCTTATCCCTAAAATACAAACATAAAACAAATATGAATATCCCTTGGAAATTCTAGGGGGAGACAGAGAAGAGTTAATGGCCCAGATAGTCTTAACACCCCAATTTAATTTTGATGTCAGACTATAAAAGATCTTGGGAGGGCCCCATTTCCCAAACCTGTTCTGCTGACATGCTATTTTATGAAAGAATCAGGGATACATTTTACTACCCCTTTTCCTTGTTCAAACAAAATTTAAAAAGCCAAACATATAAAATGTAAATTTGGGGAGCATGGTTTCTTTTTCTTCTAGAATAAAGCTGGAAAATAAGAAGTAAGTACCAAAATCAGTAACGGACAACAAGCAGGAGTGGGTTAAGATGGCGTTTTCCATGGACACAAAGGGAGATTTGGCACTTTCAGCACATGTCCTCTTAAGCCAGCGCTTAACGGAGTTTTGTATTTCATGAATTAGTTTGGGGGGTGGGGGAAGAACAACGTCAGGTTGCCAATGTTTTATATTGCCAAGTTAGGCTATTACAAAAAAACACAACTAACATCGAATGCTTACATCATTTCTTAAAAGAAAGGACATGTTAACATCAGTGGGGGCTGGGAGGGAGGAAGAAAGCCATCATCTCAGAATACAAGACAGGCTTTGCAAGAATGGAGAGCAGGCAGCTCTTACACCAAGATGCCACAAAGGCGTCCAGGAACAGCCAGTTCCTGCTACATGCCAAGCCCCTTCCTACCTTATTACCTTCGCACCGGCCATTCCCCTGACTGGAAATCCATTTCCTGGGACATTGGCAGAGCTCTTTATTCAAATCTAACTACAAGAGGCAAGGCTTCTCTAACAACACTGTTTAAAGCCCCTCTTCCCAGACCTCATGCCAACAAGCCCTCCCCTTCCCCACTTCCATTGCTCTTCATCCTCGCCCCTCTCCGTTTCCTTACTGTGCTTTATTTTTCCTCAAGTACTTGGTACGACTTGGCTAGATTATCATTCGGTTGCTTATTATCGAGCTCCCCCATTTCAATATAAAGTTCATGAGGTCATGGGCCTCAAATCTTTTGTTCACCTCTTTTCCTCTACTACCCAAAACATTGCCTGGCACCGGTGAGGTACTCAATACATATCTGTTTTAGTTATGTATGTGTATTATTTCATAGTCCTTATTTTTCTCATTTTATTGTGGACAAGAAAAAAAAAATGCATGCAGAGCCTGCACTGTTTGGTAGAAGGAAACCATTGTTTTAAGCGGGAGATTGAAGACTCCTTAGTGGGATAGATTAGGGCACAACCGAAGGAAGCAGGCATTGGGTGCATGGATTCTTTACTACAACAAATTTTGAATAGGAGGAGTGAGTCACGTTTCTCATATCTGAGAGTAGGCTGGAATCTTGCCGGACTACTGATTTAGGGATACGTATTCCTAAAACAGAGAGAAGCTGTATTTACACCCTGTTTCTTCCTCTCCAAATTACTGAGTGATGTAGATTAGGCATGGCTTCTTAGCCTTCCTGGCTCTTTACACCTCTTATATCGAGTAGGCTATTTTTTTTGGTAAACAACAAGGGAAAATGTGCCTACTATTAGAGTGCAAATACCTATTGTATATAAAAAAAAGTAACAGTAGCCTCCAAGTGAAAGCACAGTTAACTATTATCTCTCATAATTATTCACTGTAAAATAATGAAACCCGGAAGTCAGGTTCACAGACAGGCCTTACTACCAAGAAGCATGGGTCTGTGTAAAAAAAGCTGTTTTCATCATGCATTATGGATAGTTCACTTATATAGACAGTAGGTTCCAAAAGTGTATATTCCAAATTTTTGTTCCATCTGGGATCTTGGATAGGTGGTTCAGATTTTTTTCCCCTGAAACATATCACTTCTAGGCAGTGGGGTACTTATTTAGGTACATTCCCGCCACCCCCCGAAAAATAGAGAATGAGCCCAAGTGTACCTCATGCAAGTTTTGCTCGGGTTTTCTTTTGTTTGTTTTTAAATTTGAGTCCAATATTTGCTCTTGCTGCCACACTTCTGAGTAGCAGTAATAGGTAATCACAAGGTGGTACATAAATACATGAGATCTGGCAACTGGTGAAGAAAATTAGAGTTTATTAGAGTACATGTAAAACTGAGGGTCCTTATGACTTTGATTAAATTTAGCTTTAAATCTTAGCTGTAGAAATCATATCCCTCTCTTTCTATACCTCTCAGAGACCTGGCCTTTCTCCCAGATAATCAGCAACCCCTGAGGCAGCAGAAGACAGTAGCCGGGAGCTGACTAATGGTCACACCGTCTGGACCTCTGGCAGGCTAAAGATAGCATCTTGACCTAAGTTATGTTTCAGTTCCTGAGCCCTAAAGTGGAATGATCCCCTGGCTACTTTCCCATAAGATCAGACAGAGGGACTCCAGAAAAGACCTTAGAACTCTCCTCAAGACCTGAAGAAATGATTCATTACCCTTACCTCACCTCCAACCAATCAGCTCCCAGCATTACACAGAACCCCTACCCCATGGTGTCATGTGATCTTGCCCTACATAATCTGTAACCTATACATCATCAGGGAGTCAGGTGTTTAGCATTAGCTTCCTGCCTCCGTGCTGGCCAATTCAATATTAAACTACTTTTTCTTTCTATACTGCAAATCCTTCTCATGCATTTCTTTGGGCCAGTGCACACAGGCAGGCGGACTCAAGGAACAACATTGGTGTTTTGGT